>NC_052499.1:47122540-47130062 GCF_016617805.1 Bactrocera tryoni
TTAAAATATAACGACTCGGCATATGGATGACGTTCTTCTAAGACCCGGGCACAAAACGTTCGGTTTATATTCTTTTTTACACCCTGGTAACAATCTTAATTCCATTATTTGGTACCGTTCAAACATTTATTATTGAAATCAGTTCTTAAATCGGCTTTTTCAAAACTATTTAACCGATAGAACTAAGTTCGTAGTATGTGAGAAATCAGACTAAGACCAAAGTAGACGAACTACTTCATAAATGGGAATATTTCTAATACCTTCTGATTTTTTACGGAACTATGGATAAATGAAGCAATAATAAAGATATGAGGTATTTCAAATTTTTTTTTACGAGTAGGAAGCATCGAAAGCCTGAATGCCATGTCATAGTTTAACTTCAATCCGAACTAAACATATTGCTGTCTGGTACCGATCCCTCCGGTACCACCGTTAAGTATTAAGTCGGGAAAATGAGTATTACTCATACGTACATAATGATCCTAATGCATGCAGTAGTAAACTGCATTTACTTGACCCTACCTCGGTTTATCTCATAACCCATTTTGTTCAGTGTTTATCACCAAACCCTTCTCGTCTGCTCCAATCATGGTTTGTTCGTCCCGTCTTAGTTGTCCGTGGCATTTTGTAGTTCTCTCTAACGTTGTTGCTCTCCAGATCTTTGCTGTTCCATTATTTTGGGTGCTATTTTTCACATGACTTTCCACTAAGAGAGTGATGCCACTATTTGGTACACTGGGTTTTCTGGGGTTGGGTCTATCCCGATTGGATTTTTCTAAATTTGCCTTTCTTGGTCATGGAATAGCATATATTCTTGATGGCCTCGCCTCAGCAATAATCGCATATGTCGTTGGCTTCGTTCTTGAATTGCTGCAAATATAATTTAAAAAAGCCGTGTGCTTCATCCTGCAATCTATTTATCCTTGGCTCAGTGTTAGGGATTTGTCGAATATCTAGCGACCATTTCGGCTGTCTTCCCATTGTTTTTGCCAACGCTTCAACGCACCTGCACTGGCTTTCTTATTCTATCGTTTGTTATTCTATCGTTTCAAGGATATATCAGCTCTTTGGCTAAAAGATCTCATGGATGTAAGCCCGCGATTACTGGAGCAGCATCTTCAGATACCGTACGAAACGCGGATCATACTCTTAATGCACAAATGGTGTATGTGGTGTTTCGGTTGAACCGAAGCTATTATACTCCTTACACGTAGACTTTGTAACATAAATGGTAGAAAGCGATCTTTATCTCGATTTTGATCGGAAAGCTTTAATGACTATATATTTTAGGGGACCGATATCGGCGGTTCCGACAAAAAAGCAAGCTTCTTGGGGAGAAAAGGACATCCGACGAGTGATATCTAAAAGACCTGATGAACTAATTCGCGTACATACTTAGTCATGCCATGAAGAACAAATTCGGGTAAAAAGAGCAGCTTTTTTCTATTTGTATAACAATCAGTTTAGCGTTTGTCTTCGCGTAAGTATGGAAAAAGCTTAAATGAATTGTCCATGAATAACCATTACGTTCCCCTAAATTGTGTGTGGTTTTTGGTCTGGTGGAGTCATCGTTCCGTAGTTCCTGCGAAATGAAGCTGGTAATGAAAAGCGGTGTAGATTGGAATAAGTTGATCTTGAAAACATCTGGTTTCAACAAGACGGGGCTACGTGCCACACAGCACATGCGACAACCAAATTATTACGAGAAAAGTTTGGAGATTCGTTTTTTAAAAGGAATTGTGACATGACATGCCCTCCAAGTAGTGGTGATTTAACAACTGTTAGCTTACTTCTTGTGGGGTTATTTGAAGTTATTGGTCTTTAACATTGAACCAGACTCTCTTCAAGCCTTAGAAGTTTTCACTGAACGTCCTATTCGTGACATACAACTTGATATAATGGAAAAAGTAGTCGAAAATTGGGTTAACCGAATGCGTTCCTCCAAAAGAATTCTTGGAGACCATTTGAAAGATGTAATACTCATAACTTAATTGTATCGATTGTACTGCTTATTCTGTAAAATACATTTGGATTTCCTTCATAACTTTTTTTTGAAGCACTCTGTATATATTCTTCTTTTAATTTTACAACATCTCTCTTGATTTTAATAATAAAACAAGTGTCTCTAGTGGTCTCGGTGTATCGCGAGCAAATATCAAATTACTTCTCGAACCTAACCTCACAAATTTCGACGAATACTTAAACGTATGGATAACAATAGAAAAACGTAATAGTTAACCAACCAGCAGAAGGAGACAATAACACAATTTAAGATAAGCGCCAAATTTATTATTAGAGCAAAGGAAGCAAAGGAGCCAATGAGGCTAATAAATATTAACACAGTAACTGATTAAAGCAAAATCGCTCGCAGCGCTGAAAGGAGTTGACCTGCCGGCATTTGCATGTTTGTGCGATGAGAGAGAGCAAACTGCAGAGAAGACAATTGGCGTGAATGCCGAATTTGACAACTTAAAGGCTGAGAAATGGCAAACAAAAGTGTTGAAATGGCCGGCGATAGTGATACACTGCCCAGTGAAGTGAATAAATTAAGTGCATGGGAGAGTGTAAGAGCGAGGAAGGGAGCTCACGTTATAGACAAATCCAATGACAGCCAGTCAATGTGCAGGAGCAGACAACAGTGGGTTAAGTCGGGCGGCAAGTGTAGCTAATAGCATGCTTAGTGGACATTCAAGCAAATAAAGGCTTAGACGGTTTTCACTTAATTACATGCGTGCGTATACAGCCGAAGGCAATTACAATTACAACAGCAATAAAAATGACGCGTCCTACGCCTCGAGCTATCGTCACGAGCAGTTGTTGTCAACACAGGAGGCTCTCCTGCGCCGACGTCTCAGTCTCTGCATGGCAGTAAAGCAAACGTTATCACGTGAACAACATTGGTAACGTGTTAAGCGCCTGCATGTGTGTGTGTGTGTGTGTGTGTGTAACTGTTTGTGAGAGTGAATGTGGGCTTGTAGCCTTCAGCGGAAACAGGAGTTGCTACAAGTTGAGCTGCTTTGTACTCGGCGGATGTGTCCAGTGGCTATGCTGTTGGTATACTCGCAAGCAAGTACATGTGTGCTTGCATATCTACTCTTATGTATGTAGATATGTATATATATATATGAGTATGTGTGTGCTGTAGACTGCTATCACTGTTGGTGTTTGCCATTTGTTATTTCAAACATAAGTAGTATGTACTAATGCTTTGGTACAAAGTAGCTATATACAGCTGTTATCAAATTATTGGAAACTAAAGTTCTATCTTTGTACTTTCGCGATTTATGTCGATCACAGACGTAATAACGGTACATTATTACGTTAGAGGGTCAACTTGATTCAGGAATATAAAACCGACCTGTCGATCATCACATGATTGAGGTTGGTCTCTATGCTTACATTTCCCGGAAGAAACTATTAGTGAATGTGCCGCGTAGAGCTCATAGAGCGATGAAATAAAGATTAACCGACTTGGTCGGGTTCATAGCAGACGGTCGAAAGTTGCAGAGTTAATTTCCAAATACATTTTTCTTGTCTTATAACCAAGGCGATGCAAATCAATGATGGGGATGATTTTTAAGAAATGAGAAAACGTCGAAGAGCCTTTAAAATATATACATTTAAATGAGAATCATAATGAGCTAAGTCGATTTTGCTATATCCGCCGGTAAATAAACGTCCTTTTCTCTTCAAAAAGCTAATTAGCTGTCGAAAGCACCGATTTCGGATCACTATAGTATATAGCTAAAATTAAAAATAATAAGTAGGATCAAAATCAAGTTCTTGTGTAGAAAACTCTTTTATCTGACAATATAGGTAGGTAGGTCGGTATAGTGACTGTCTGACGACACACCTCGTCCATTATGAGGCCTTAAATTGCAGCTCTTAAATCTCTTCAGGTTGTTTGGGTGCTCTGGCTAGTTAATCTATTTCACAGTTACCACGGATCACTATGTTCTGGAACTAATCGCAGGTTTATCGTGAAATACGATGTTAGATTCGCTCAGATATCACGGCATGATTTCACTACCTTTGACGAAACCTTAAGAGACTTCACTGAATTCAAAGCCATTTGGCCATCTGATCTATGTCAATTTCGTCATATATCTCGTAGAGACCATCGTTCTATCGACTCAATCTATTAGATTTTGGCATCGTCCATGCCTCTGCACTATACAGCAGGACGGGAATGATGAGTGACTTTTAGAAGGATATTTTGGTATTGCTCAACATCAGTTTGCATAGCCGTATTAGTTTGCCGGGATACCATCGCGGCATAAAGGCAGCTCCTTTTCTTGCTGTCAAAAGCAGCTTTGAAATCGTCGAAGAGGTGGTGCGCGTCGAGAATTGATAAGTTCCAATCAGTTTGTTGACGATGGGCTTTAATCTTTCAAACAGTACGCTCGATAGAACCCGTTATGCGATGTTAGGGAGCCTTAGCCCACACTAATTGGCGCAGATTGTGGAGCTTGGGCAGAGCACACTTAAATTCCAATCATTGGGCATGCTTTCATTCGACCATATTTTACAGTTATCAGTTCTTCTTGGCCTGTAATCCATCGGGCCCTGCAGCTTTGTTGCTCTCCAGACAGGTAAATGCTGTTCGAACTGCTTCATGGTCGAGGAATGAGTTACCGACGTTAATCCTGGTGTAAAGTGCTGTAACTGCTTCAAGGGTATAATTTGGGTTTCCATGAAAGATTGCTGCCTAAAATTAGTCTCCCATTGACAAGGTATCTTTGCGATTTTGGCGTGCATTATTATTCAAAGCAACGGTATAGTCTCCAAATAAATTTTTCAGAACGGACTACCATAAGTTGACAGCAGCTGTATGTACATACATATTTCTCGCTATGCATTCCAACAAATGTTACTTTGCTTGTTATTGTAGTTGTTATTGTCGCTAACACAATTTCCTTACGCGCACTCAATCGACTGACTGTTTGGCTCACGAATGTCAGTTGACGCTACGTGCCATGATATGATATATATGTGTGTGTGTGTGTATGAGTGCAAGTAAACAAATGTAGCAAAGATAACAGAAATGCCAACACACACAAGCACATACATGATATTGCATATAAATGTATGTATGTGTGTGTGTGCGTGAACTCTTTGCTGCTCATTGTGGCAGGTTTACTTGCGGTTAGTAATTTCAGGTTAAATATTCTGCCCTTTAAGTAGCTGGCGAACACAATAAAGCCAATCTAACACACGCACACACATATACAATGGTAAAGTAGTACATACACATACACACCTATGCACATATATGTAAATGCGACTACTAGCACAAATAATAGACAAACAATTGTGTGTCTGTGTGTGTGTGGGTGAATATGTGCTTTCGTAGACATAACAAAAACAACAAATGAACGTACAGATTACCAAAGCAACTAACGGTAATGTAAACGATAACTGCTAATTTCATTGTATTCACTACACTTCCCAGGGGATTTGGGAGAATGGGGCATGGGCGACGCTACACTGGCGCCGCTGGGCGAGTTCTTTTCTATATGCGTGTGTGCGTGTGTGTTTTTGTACACACCTGCTGCCAGTTGTGTGTGTGTGTGTGCAGGTGTTTACTTACAACCACATTTATACAGTTTCTTCGCTACTTTTTCCCGTCAAGGTGTTTTGGCCAATGAATTGGATTGAAGTGACAGACAGACGGACAGACTGTTAGCACATTGCGAGCTGGTGCCTATCCATCATCTAAGCGGTGTACGGACAGACATGTAGATAAACAGCAAACGAATTTGTAATAAACATGACATTTGCTTATGAATACACAGGGCAGCCATATATGTATGCACAGGTGTATGTGAGGACATTTGCGATTAGCCGACCAACCATAAATTAGTTAGCGATAAAATATGTTTATTTGTTGTTTGCGTGAGAGCAAATGTTTATGCACTGCTAAGAGCTTGCTGATAAGATTTATTAAGAAATCATAAATTTACAGTTATCAGAAATTCATTTTCCACACATGTGAGAAAGGATTTATATGAAGTTTAATAAGTAAGGTAGTGTTAATTTCGGAAGCGGATGGCGATGGTATTTGATCTATGTAAATACGTGGGAAACCGGTATGTGGAGAGTCGATTCGATGCCGCTCGCAGCAACTCGAACTGACGTAAGGAACGACTTGGCTCATTTTACGTCGAGTTCTTAAATTGAAAGCATACAAAATGCAGCTTGTGCAGGAACTGAAGCCGCCTGACCGTCCCAAGCGACAATGCTTTGCTCTATGGGCTCTTGAAAAGTGAAGAAGATGTCGTTTTTGGGTCGGTGGAATCATCGGCCCATATTTTTTCAAAAAATGATGCCGTTGGGAACGTAACGACCGTTATCGCGCTATGATAACCGACTATTTGATGGCTGGTTTCAACAAAACTTCCGTCTTCTGTCTTCCGTCTATCACAACATGATCGATCTGATTAGTGGCTTTTCGATCCGAAGACAGCCAGGTAGCTTGATGAATCTTCTTATGCTGGAATCTAGTACCACAGATACCCATATTTCTGGCCCCGGCGTAGTCAATCAGCCTCAACCCATTTGGGGATGTTTCGTCGTAGAGACTGAATTTACCGATCATAGTGCCAAAGATACCTTCTTTGTCCACCCTGCCGTTAAAGTCGCCAACCACGATTTTGATACCATGACGGGGCAGTTCTCATAGGTGCGCTCCAAGCGCTCATAGAAGGCATCTTTGGTCCCATCGTCCTTCTCTTCCGTCGGGGCGTGGGCGCAAATCAGCGATATGTTGAAGAACCTCGCTTTGGTGCGGATTGTGGCAAGACTTTCATTCTCCAATCCAACATCAAACTTGCGCTCCTTTATATGGCCACTGTAGTAAATGTCACGAGGACCTACTCGTCTCTGTCCTTGTCCCGTCCATCGCATTTCTTGGACGGCAGTGATGTCAGCCTTTATTTTCACGAGGACATCAACCAGCTGGGCAGCGGCACCTTCCCAATTAAGGGTCCGGACATTCCGGGTGCATGCCCTAATATCGTAGTTCTTATTACGTTTGCCATGGTCGTCATCAAAAGGGGGGCCTCTCATCCGAGGCAGTTGGTAATCTTTCATTGGGGGGGCTTTTTACGTGGCGGGTCCCAAACACAGGGCACAACCCTATGAGGACATGTTTCGCCTTCTCACTTTAGCTCGCCTTCGAACGGATGTTCTTGGGCTACCCAGAGGAGGCTTGGTCAAAGACTGGAAGTTGTGAGCTGCTTGAGGCATGTGTAAATGAGTCGTTTCTGGCCACTCCCAAGTGAATGGCGATTAGAGAACTTTCCTCACTTGGGTGAACTTCTACACATGACTCCATGGAACAGTTCGAATAGCAAATAATAGCCTGAAGAACAACAAAGCGGCGGGGGCCGATGGATGGAGCTATTCAGACACGGCGGCAAAGAACTGATAAGGAGCATAAGACCCCACAATCTGCGCCAACTACCGTGGGATAAGCCTCCTCAACATCGCATATAAGGTTCTATCGAGCGTATTGTGTGAC
>NC_052499.1:47130158-47318365 GCF_016617805.1 Bactrocera tryoni
TTCAAAAACTAAATGCCACAGAATGTTCTTTCGAATCATAATAAACATTTCCCATTAAATTTGCAGTTTCTTTGTTTTTTCTTTAAAAAAGTAGGAAACCTCGAAATGGATCACCCTTTGTTTTATTATATTTTTAATAAGGTATACCCTGTTCCCTTCAGGGTGTTACAAACCTCATGGCAAATATATTCTGTTCATGGTATGCCAGTCAAAGTCAAAGTCAGCAATTATTCGTATGTGTGACCATTGCGCGGCCTCCTAACTATGTATTTCACTATTCCACTAAAGCTGTGTTAACCAAAATTGCCGGTATTAAGTTTTCCAAGCATCTTTCATAATGTATGGAAATGATTTCTTATCTAAAAATTTTCAAAATCGGCCGTAACTGTTGAACTCTACAGATATATATGTTGTTGTTGCAATTTCTAACATAATTTGATCTCGGAAAACATTCCTGAAGTAATTTCGAGGAATGAACGAGTTGACAGTCCTTAAAAGTGAAACATGAAACAAGAGGCGGTGCACCATCTTATTGAAGAGATCATCCGTGTCGATCTCACGAAATTTCGAGAAAAAAACCGATCAAAATCGATCTATAACGGCAAGAATTGCATTAACGCATTGCCAATTGCACCAAGCTACTTTCAGATAAAATTTTGTCTGAATACCTGGCCACCTGGCCGGAATCGTTGGGAATTATAAAACCGAAGAGCTTGTATGACAAGGCACCCATACCCCTTTCGTCGTGTACGGTTACGCTAGATCTATGCACCTCAAGCGAATTCAGTAAGCGTTAGTCAGCAACCAGCACTTGTAGGGTTACGAAAGCCTTCTGGCTTCTCTGTTAGATATCCCGACTCAACAATGCGCCATTGACATTCACGTTATCAGGCTATAGACTTCTAAGTTGCAGGGAGTAACATTAGGAGAAAATATACTGACACTTATTCCTTCACTGTTCAGCTTTCGCTAGTCTAAAGTTGAAGTATCTTTTGATCCATATCTAAGAATTTTTGGCATCTCAACAGACAAGCGCTTCTAGCAATATAATTGAAATTATTCCTGGTTTCACGAAGGTCAGCCTAATTATCTAAACTAACAAAGCCATTAACAAAGAAATTGTGATTTTTTCGGAAAACGTGAATTTGCGTAATAAACCCGGACAATTTCCAAGCGTGGCGCGAAAGTGAAATGGCAAACCTTACCACCAGACTTAGACCACCAAATAATATCCATGTGCCTTGTCTTATTGACACGATTGAAAGAGAGATGGACACACAGTCGGCAGAAGGGTTGCAGGGAGCACAAATAAGAGAACAAAGTCCGCCTCCATTAAAGATATTTGAAACTTAGCAAGAAAATGATGAAATAATCTTCTTGGAAGAAAGTGCCTTCAAGTCGGAAATTTGTCAGAACTTTACAAGCAAAGAGGGTACAGTGTTTTTCCTTTCAATCAAAAGTACCCTTCTGCACCTGTTTTATGGATAGTCTTAAACAGAAAGCTGCAAATTAAAAGCGGACTATTTCTAATATAATTTAAGCAGAATATTTTTCATACAAAAAAACGGTGCTACAACGATCTCAACGACTATTAGCCACAGTAACACTGCGACAGTAATTCCGACCACTTACATAATTCCTGCGCTATTCCACGAAAACGCGCGACATGACTTTACGTTTTAGGCCGAACCATGAAAGTTCGTGCGCCAATTTCGAAAATAGAAATTCAATTTCCTGTCTGAAATGAAATGACATGCACATTCCTAATTCTACGAAGAAATTTGCATTTAATTAGAAGTACCGCACAACAATAACAATAACAATGGCGCACAATTCGTATAAGTGGCATTCAGAGCGACGAACAATACGACAATGCAACAATGAAATAATTTCAACTAATTTGCAGAACATAACACGAAACGAATGCGACATGCGACATGCAAGTCATTGTCGAATACACACACCAGCATATTCACACACACACCTACACACATACATAAACATATATGCACATATAATTTCCAGCGAATTAACGGCGAACAATTGCTCAACTTCCCACAGCAGCAATTTCCCAAGCAACATACGCGAGATACCAAAGCCTCCGAAATTGCCGATTTATGCCGCTAAGTTAACTAAATTCCGTTACATTGGAGTGAATGACAGGCAGCAAGAAAGCGAATTTAATGAAAGTTCGCCACAATCGAAGCGACTTAATGAGCCGAAACCGCAGCAATCAATTCTACATACCAACAAACAATAACAACAATGTATTGTTTATGCACAACAACAAGAAAGGACATATGTATAAATAAATGAACCTAATAACCGACTAACTTAATGCCAGTGAAACGCTGATGCTTCGCTGACATGGCACAAAAAACCATATGCCAATGCGACAGTTATGCACCAGCGGGGTGTGCAGAGTGGTGAATGTTGTATTAAATTTCATAAAAAATGAAATGTCATAAATGTGATGGCAAAAAGTTTGCAACCTGCCTTGAAGAATGGCGTTTTAATACACACGTAAAGCGCGACGGGAGTTGCCAATTTTTTCTATGTGTGTGTGTGTGTGTGGTAATCATATGCATATGATGGTAAATTAAAGTTGAAAGGCTCACGTGACACAGAACTTATATAATGTTGTGGCCAACACCAATTGTTGACAGCTCAAATGACGTACAGTGGAAATCATTATAGTTTGTTGAGGAGAAAATTGTAGAATTGTGATTGATATTAAAGAGACTCAATTTAATTAGTAGAAATCAGCGGTGGTTTGAGGGGTTGGTCATAAGTGATTCATATTTTTTTCAATCACAAAAAATTATCTAAATTTTAAAACATTAGAAAAAAGTTGATAGCGCCGCAACTTGTTGCACAGAATATAAAAGTTTTATTGAAAAATGTTCTTTGGTGGCACCAAGAAAACCGATGTAGGAATAGAGCTTTATATTATCAATCAAAATGATGAGGATCATCAGAATTTCATTATATATTTCAGTCACTCGTTTTGCTTTCTCGTTTGTGCACGGCAATGAGACCTTCTTCTTCTTCTTTACTGACGTAGACACCGTTTATGCGATAATAGCCGAATTAACAACAGTCCGAGGCTGTCGATTAGTTTTCATTGGTAGAGTTTTTTACGTGGCGTATCGCATTCTCACTTTATGTGATGTTTTCTGGCAACCCAGAGAATACTTGGTCAAAGACCGGAAGTCGTGAGCTGCTTGAGCCATATCTAAAAACGTTTTTGGCCACTCCCAAGCGAATGGCAACCAGAGAACTTTCCTAATTTGCGTGAACTTCTACACATGACTCCGTTCTCCCAAACTGAGACCTTTCAGTTAGCCCGATTGCTCAATCATTTTTGTGAATATACCTGTAGTTAGTAGCTGAAAATTCTTAAACATAAATTAACTTTTATAGATTCAAATAAACAAAACAACAAACACATTTCGATAACTGAAAAACTCCAACCCAATCCAATAGTATTCCTTTTCGACAGTTTGGCTGTTCGGAAGGAATTCGGAGTGCACAACTCTTCGATAATCGAAGAAAACTGTCATCATAACCTTGTTTTTTGACCTGCTTTGGCGTGGTTTTTTCGGCTGCGGCTCATCTTTGCCGATCATTCGAATCGACATTCGGTCGATTGATCATCTGTTTCTGGGTCGTAAGCATACATATATTCACGACTCAACCCCAGTAATAATATGTTTCATGACATTTTGGTAGCCGGAAAACATTGTTTCATACACGCTAACGGGATGCTGTTTTCCGAAAAAAATGTGTGAAGTTGGAACCATTCATGCGCACTCAATATTTTTATAGGTCAGGGTTTTATATATGTCACTAATCCTTCCAATATTCCAATTATAAAAGTAAGATCTCTGACTGTTAGTCGTCGATTCTCAAGCACCAATTCCTTTTATTTATTGACGCTGATCTTCAGTTAATGTTGAAGGCGGTTCTGGACGTGGTTTGTGGTCAACACGTTTTTACCAATCAAAAACACTTGCTCCTGACGAACAATTATTACCGAAGGCTCATTCTGAAATTTTTGTCACCAGAAATTTGATTCCACACGCAGAATTCAATGGAACTTCTTAGTTGAATAATTTCGCAAAAATCGCCGAAAGAACTTTATGCACTTGAACTCAGTAACGCTAGCATTTCTCTAGTTTTGAGGCTTTTAAGAGCTCATTGCCCTATTTGCAATCAGACATCCCACCGAGCTGACGGTAATGAAAATTAAACGCCTATGTTAATTTGTATTGGCTAGCCTCCATATGTATATCGAAAAAATTAACATCCAACCCTCAGAGTAAAATCGTTTACTTAAATCTGTACGGGCCATATGATCGCCAAGGACAACGGTTTCCATAGCTTTTATGAACAAAAGAACTCGAAAATGATTTTGGATGACCGCAAAATGGTGTTGATCAATATACTAGCTTATATTCTAAAAGGCTCACAGAAAAATGTTGGATATATGATTCAAAAATATCTGGCTATACGAAAGCACTGGGAGCCGTTGGTGGGTTCAATCAGCCGATTCGTCATGTTACACAACAATGATATTGAACAATAAATTGCATGATTTGAGCTTCGAATTATTTCCGCATTTCTTGTATTCTCCAAATCCGGACTCAGTGAGGAAAATTTTGAATCCACAGACACAGTACAAAATGTTCCCGTGGCCGTGAGACGAAGAAGTGCCCGTAGTGTCGACAATATTGCTTGCTGCTAGCGCATCAATTGAGGAAGACCCAAATCAGTCTCTTACAAAGAGATCACTACATCTTCTCCGTTGGATTTTGAGCCAAAAGGCTATTGCGACCGCGCATGTACCAATGGCGGCCCAGCGCTGGTCAAGCTCCCAGTCTAGCTATATAGTAGTAGAACACAAGAGGATATGGGAGTACTGACCCGCCCCCATTCCAATGATAGCGGTTCTAGGGTGCATTTTCTTGCTAGCTCATAATCTTTACGGTTGCCTGCGATACCCCTGTGGTCTGGCACTCAAACTAGTCTCATCACAAAGTGACTCGATGCCATTGATAACGAGGTTAGGCATTCCTTGAACAACTCTGAAAGCACTATTAATGATTTCCAGGCTTGTGTCGCTGCTCTGCTATCTAACTGGATGGTTATTTCTTTGAAGGCGTATGCACTCCGGAACCTAACTACTAAAAACTACTAAAATGGTATCGAAGTAGGCGGTATTGCCCTCAATGACCACTGTGTTCCATGATCAGATAGAATTTCACAAAAATTTATAAGAACTTTTCATAAAAAAAATAAAATTTTTGCTTTTACTAAATATTTATTTTCATAAATACTTCACATGAAAACACTATGCCAGCCATGTATTTGCGATAACCAATCAAAACCTACAACAACAAAAACAAATAAAAACAACATACCCACACAGACTATAATATATACTAAACTAGTGCAAAACTACCATAAAAGAAATAAATTGTGCGAGTAAATTTTGAACGATAAAAGACGCTATAAACAAAACGGGAATGATGGCATGGCATGAACGCCTTAAAGTATGCTTCACACAACAACAGCTATGACAACTAAAACTGTATGACTGAGGAATAAAACAGAAGTGCTGGAAGTAATAGAACAAGCTACGTAACTCTTTATGGGCTTTTATGGCAGCTGCACCCAGCTCAGCTCACCTCCCGCACCCAAGCTTACCATTTACAAGTCGTTACGTGCCTGTAAAGTGCGCATTCAATAGCAAATAAAAATTGTAACAACAAAATACCTTAACTGCCACAAATATGCGGCGTACATATTTTATGACACTGCCAACGGACACGCATATGCTAGCTGCTTTAAGTGTGGGTGCACACACACACCGCTGTGTAAGTGCCCTGTGCGCTTGCTGCCGCAGTCAATCAAGCCACAACGGCGCAAAGAGTCAAAGCTGCCACCAACGCTGGCGGGTGGCGCGGCATTTCTATTGCCAATTGCCAGTTTTTTTTGCAGCTTTAACTAACTCTGATATGCGTCCTACGCCCGGCGCTATTTATGCGCATAGTTTGTTGGCGACTTAGGCACTTTTATTATTAGGCGCAAATCGCTTGCAACATGGTGGAGGCGTGTGGCGCTTTCGAATTCATGCATTTCCAAGCGACTATCGGCCGCGCCGACCAAGTTTATAACAATGTCGCGCTAATAACAACAATAACGCAAACAAAAACAATACACATAAAGCAACAACAACAATGGCCACTACAAATGAGCAGTAAATAAATAATAGAGTGTTATTAAAAGCAGTTAACGAACAATGCGCGGCAGCAGTTAAAGTAGATGTGCACACACACATACAGTTATATAGAAATGCAACGGCAATTGCTTGTTACAACGTTGCAACTACCTGTGGCTAAGTTTATTGCTTGCAACAATGCAACTTCAATGCTTGTACAATAATAAATAAATAGAGTCGCCTGACCCCGGTTTATCCGTTAAAGTTGATCCTCTAACCTGCGCACCGTTACAGCAACTACAACTACAAACACATGTTGCAAGCCTTGCCTTGCTACTTGCAAACTGTATGAGTAAGTGTATAAACTTCAAAGTTATTTTTAGCTCGCAGCTCAAAGTTTTTATGAGTCGAAATAATGAGGCACACAAGTATATGAATACGCACACACACACATAAACACATAATCGCCTAACACAATAAATAGTCTCGGCAATATTTGCTCCGCACTTTAATGCCGTCAATACAGAGAGCTTGAGTATAGTTATAGCTGCAGTTGTTGTTGCATTGCTGTTGTTGTATTGATTCTTGTTGTTGTTATTGTTGTGCAAGGTGCTGTTATTATTCTTCATGTTGTTGTTATTATTGTTTTTGTTGTTGTTATTAATACTTTTGTTGTTGTTATTACCGCTTTTGTTGTTGTTGTTGTTCTTACCACTTTTTGCTACTGTTCTTGTTCATTTAATAGTTCTTCTTCGGCGCTTGTTTTAAGTCTTGCCTCTAAGTGTAATGGAGTAACCGTAAAAGGCAAAGTTCAAGCACATCGCTGTAATCTATAACGGTACTTGTTGTTGTATTGCAGTTTTTGGCACACAGTTTGTTTGGTATTTTTATTTACTGCATACATATATTCGTTTTATTTTATGCTGCGCATCTTGCGCTGAGAAAATACTACGAAACCAATAAATCGTTTATGCGGCGGAAAATGTTTATGAATCTCCTGACAGCTGAGCGCTAAAATTTGTTTATCTGCTTCCAGGTAAATAACATAAATAAATTTTGGGTTAGTGTAAGCAGCACTTTTATGGAACACTTCGATGACTGAAAGGTGCGCTTTACATAATACACTTATTCTTCTTCTTTATACACCGCTTACGCGGTTAAAGCCGAGTTTACGACAGCGCGCCTGTCATTCCTCTTTTTGTCTGCTTGGCACCAATTAGAGATTAAATAGCCAGATCCTTTTCCACCTGGGCTTTCCCATGGAGTGGAGTTTCTCCTCTACTTTCCCCGGTGGGTACTGCTTCGAATATTTTCAGATCTGGAGTGTTTCCATTCATTCGGACGACATGACCTATCCAGTGCAAAATCATTGTCTGAAACAACGTTTAGTATCGAACAACTCAAAAAGGTCCTTCCCGATCCTGACAGCGCCCTCGGTATTGCACAATGTTAGTTTACACAGTCGTACTAGACGGTGCGCTTTAGTCTTTCACATAATACCCTCATTAGGACCTTATATGCGATATTGAGGAGGCTTCTCCCACGGTAGTTGGCGCAGAGTGTGGTATCCCCATTTTTGTGAATTGGGCAGAGCACATTCAAATGCCAATAATCGGGCAAGCTTTCGTCAGACCATATTCTACAAAGGAGCTGATGCATGCTTCTTATCAGTTCTTCGTCGCCATGTTTAAATAGTTCAATAGTGGAACGTCTGCCCTATCGTCATCGATTGGGGAATCGAGTTCAATATCTGCTTTCACTGCTATTCAGCAGGCTAGAGAAGTGTTCTCTCCATAATTTTAGTATGATCTCTGGGGGTTTTGCAAGAGTATGCTTCGTTCTTGAAACTTTCTGTCAGTCGTCGCATTTTTTTGAAGATTTTTCGATTTACTTCCGTATTCACGCATTACGTAAGAAGCTTAAAATGCTGTCCCACTGATCTCTTTTCCCGAGTTGCTGATGAGTACTCTCTGAGAGCAGGAGTGCAAACCCTTGTGTTTGTTGACGTGCGTGTTTTTCTGCACAGAAGCGGATGCATAAATTGCTCCAACAAGATAGTGGTGTGAGTCAATGCTAGGAACTTGGAGCGTAGTAGTAAAAAGAAAACTATAATTTTCTGCAATAGATGGCTGTAGTAATCTATCGCGTATATGTTTTCGAATACGTTGCACTCTGGCTAGCTGTAAAACTACACATTGTGACAAAAAAGTACAAAATTGTAAATAAAACGCAAAATATTTTATTATTTATCAATATTTATTTTGTCACCTTCAAGATAATCTCCACCAGCTGTAATACACTTATGCTTTTGCGACTTATCCAATCCTGCAAACACTTTTCATAAGCACTTATTGGGATGGCCTACAGCTCCTTAAACCATTCGAACTTCACATTTTTAATATTTTCATCAGTTGGAAAGGGCCAAGGTCGTTCAGAACGAAGCATGTCTTCAATGATGAACACTTTTTGAAGACTTGTACCACTCGTAAGCTTATGTTTTTGGATGGTCGTAAGCCTTTTCCTACATTCGCAATGATTCTGCACACGAAATTTGGTTAAAGATACAAAACTTGGAACAAATTCTTTATTCGATATTTTTATCCATTATATAAATCGCAAGGCATTACTGAGGTGAATCGACTTAAGTGGGGAGATACCTTTAGAATTTTCAAAAAATTAATAAAATTTTTCTGCTCTAATCAATCGAAAGACTATTCAAAGATATAGTCCCGAAGTTTCATTGGTTTATTCCGACTATTTTCGAAGAAATAGGTCCTAGAATCATTGCAATTCATTGCTGATCCTTAAATTTCATTGTGTATCATTTCAGCCTTCTTACGTGTGACTTGAAATCTTTTCTTCCGGATAAAACGTTTGGCGCGTGGTCTATTTTACCCATCGACTTCCTGTTTCTCGAGCTATATCCGAGGACTCTTATGGAAAATTGACCTAACGCCACCAAGCTTTCCACAGTTATGAAGAACAACAGCGGTCCGCCATACGAAATCACCGTATAGCAGTTGAGTTAAATTTAATAGGTGACAGGAACCATGTGGATCCTAAAACCTTTTTATAACTGTAGAGACCACCAGCGGTCGTCATTCTCTTTTTACACATCTTGTGATTGCTTGGTTCAGTAATGATTCAGCCAGCGTCAAAGATGAGCACCAGTAAAAGAAAAGTACGCTATATTCTATATAAATGATAATCGGAGAATGGCAACTAAGTAAAAGGAAATAATATTGAAGACTAGGAGTTAGCAACACCCGAGAAAAGCGACTAAAATATACAAGAACTAAAGGTTTTTTGATGTCGAATTACGATGCATACATGCTTGCAGAAATTTTGAAAAGGGCTAGAAACTGACTGTAAAAGAGGTGAAAGCGGATTGCTAAAGCTTCATTGACTTATCGGTTGATTCTTGTATGCCTTCCAGTAAGTATTTGAATACCTCACATAGTCAGCTCATATAAAATTAGATAGAACTTTCTCAGTAATAGAGTTAAACTCACGCACAGCTCGCTTGAGAGGGGCATAATCTGCCAATTTAGTTTTCTCATTTTTATTGCAAAATGTGGAAATAGATCTGCGGCAACGCTGAGGAATTTTAAAATTAATTTTTCTAATTTATAAGGACAGTCAATACCTCCATTAATAATAACATCGAAACCAAATGAAAGGCAGAAAATAAACTTTCATTTAAGTGGCGGAGTGCAAATTTAGAAAAAATCTTTTGAACGCGTTCAATTCTATTGATTTAGGGTAGACAGTCATAAAAACTACAACGTCACACTGAAGTCTTACTACATCTTCGAAGTTTTTTTTAAATCATCTACATACTGCAAAAATTTAGCAAAAGCGAAACAGCAGGAAATGCCACTGATAAACAGTACTAAGAGAAGAAGACTTAAAACACTTCCTTGTGGCACTTCCGATGACGCAATGAAAGAATCGGACATCAACAACAACAACACCACGTCTATAGTGCCAATGTGACTTGATCCACAGCAGGACGACAGAGTGGAAACCTAAAGAGCATAACCTTTTAATGACAATATTGTGTGAAACTTTATCAAAGGCTTTAGAGAAATCTGGATAAACACGATTTACTTGAAATCTAGCGGAAAAGTGGACATGCAATTACCACCCAAAACGGTAAAACTTTACACACTAGTGCGACCACAGACAAACCCATGCTGATTGACGTTAATTATTGATTTAAATGCAGAAAATAACTTATTTTTAAAAGAGCACTCAAAAATTTTTAAAAAGGTAGAGAGTTTAGAAAAGGCTTTTTATGATATTCTAAATCCTTTCTATCACCTTTCAGGATAGGCGTAATGAATGTCAATTTCCAGTCTTAAATAAAGTTACCAGATGACAGAGACTTATAGAAAAGAAACTTGAGAGGATGAACAAATTTCAGAGGATAAAGTACAGGCGGCTGCCCATCACGAACAATTTTGAAAGAAAACTCAATATCACAAATAGACTTGTAATATCATCTTGCGAAAGGCACAGTGTGCCAAAATTTACAGATGAAAAATTATTAGCAGAAAAAGATTAGTATACCAAGTAACTTTTAGGGTTATCTATTTTTAATATATATAGGCATTTCACAACCAAAACTGAAATTTTGTTTCAATATGAATGGTTTCTATTTTGTCGTTTTTTCTTCGCCTGTAAACTTATTAGAAGAGATGTTACGTTATTTTACATTTTAGGTGCTCATATTTTGTTATAAAAGCAATAATATATAATAGCGAAATTTTATATTATCTAATATATAATTATATATATACTATATATACTTGTATATATTGAATGCTTTATATCTCTTTAACGAATTGAAGCAAGCAGAAGTTTGTGTTATATGCAAAAATTCCAAACTCTGCTAATACAGATTTAATTTATGCAGTGTCATATCACAATGGCGTTTCGAAAAATCTGAAAACTTTGTTGTTGTGCAAGTCAAACTCATTAAAATTAACACTTACCACTTTATTTCATTTTCCACATTTTCATTCGCCTTTACACCGACACTGCCGTGCTGCTGTTCCCTCGCTGCTGCTATTGGAAGGGTTATTGTAACCGGAAAGACAGCTGCTGGCCGACCTCATTGTTTCAAGGTAGTCATCCGGTGGCGCCAGCTTGTTATCAACATTTTTTCTGCCTCTTTTACGGCTTTTTACTCCGCTTTGCGCTTTAGCCACTTATGCTGCCTTTTCTACTTTACTGTTTTATTTTACTTTTGTTTCTTTTGTTGCACTGCTAATTTTATACGCTTTGCAAGCAATAAGCGCTGATTACAACGCCTCCATAGTCCACCTACTCGGTCAGCAGCGGCAACGCCGCGCCGTTGTTATTGCTAGGCAGCGCAGCGGCGGTTATGTAACAGCTTTGTGGGCAACCCGGCTGCTTTGCATAGCCAACACAAGCTTACTTCGGCTCGGCTGGTGTGTGTTTGTGGCATGCAACGCAAAGAACAGCAGACTAGCGACTTAGCGGGTAGCGGCGCTGTGCGGCGGCGCAAGATTGCATTAGCGAAGCTGACACAGCAAGGATAAACGTCAAATTCATTTCGCTGATGAGTCCACAAAAAATTAGTACGCCGCCCGCACACTTGCCACCAACAGCAACACTGTGTTGCAACATTATGCACACCAATGGAGTTATAAAAACGCAACAAAAACAAACAGGCGCAGAAACAATGCGCGCTGTCGCGATAGCCAACGGCCTTAAAGGCGCGTGCGTTGGTGCGTTGGCTAGCGGAAAGCTGCTGAGGCAGGCGCAGCAACAACAGGAACAACGTGAGTATGGTCACCAACACAGCTGCAACGCCTGCAATGTACGAAAATGTGAAATTAAAAACTTTCAATTGTGCTGGCAAAACTCTGCAAATACACGTAAGTGTGTTGGTGCATGCATGTGTATGTGTGTGTGTGTGTGCGCATGCTTTTTTGTTAGTGGCATAAAAAATGCAAATAAAGTCATAAAAAAGGCATAGCGTTGGCAACTTAACGTTTTTCATTAGCACTAATTAATTTAAAATCATTTTTCACCAGCCAACCGACTGAAAGCAAAGCGCCTGTTTGTTTTGCGCAACTACTTACTTAGTCGCACGGCAGTCGTTTGCATTGCTTTTAGTGCGTCAAGCGTGGCAAATGTGCACAAATTCTTTTCATATGCATTTTTGCTCGCTTGTTTTGCCATGCTACATACATATATATACAACTATTAATAACGGCATATACATATATTTGCCGATATTAAAAAATACTTAGCATGCGCCGCCTTTGAATAAAAAACTAAAAAAAATCAGAAAGTATTATAATTAAGCAGCATACAGACAGCGGGCGTACAAAACACACACCTACACATATTTATTTACACATTTATGTATACACTCACATGCCAGCATATGCCTGCGTTGACGGCAAAAAAAAACTAATTTACTTTATAACTCGCAACTGCTTTTATGTTTAATAAATAAATTTTTATTTTCATAAATTTCGCAATCCTTTTTTGTTTTGTCACTTTTTCCAATTTTTCCAGCACGTTTTGCATATTAATTACGTTGAAAGCATATTCATGCACAAAACTCGCCATGGCAAATGTTGGTTTGCGTCTGTCAATGCGCTAATTAATATTACTCATACGCCGTGTAGTGCTATTTGTGACTTAAAATTGAATTTTTGCACGCAATATTGCCAATTCGGTGATTTACTCTTGCACAGTTTTGTTTATGATTTTCATGCATTTCATAAAAATGTTGCTTTTGCTACACAAATTCATATTTCTATACATTTTGTCGTTTCCAGGTATGCTTGTGGCACCAGCGCATTATAATGGATCCAATAGCCATTAGTTTATATAAATGTTTGGAAAAAAGTAAGAAGTTTGAATCATAAGAGCATACATTTTAATTTTTCATATTCAATATAATGTATTTTATGCAAAAATATTTGAAAATGCGTCAGGCTGCCGGCACCTCAATTGATGAAGGGAAACTAAAGCGACAAAAAGTTATTGTGGAGGAGTATGAAGCTTCCTGAAAAGGAAGCCATATGACTGTCATAGACATCAACTGCACCTCACTGAACAGCATACAGAAGAGATGGATGTCGCTAAAATTAGCAACGCCATCGAAGGTGTCAAATTCAAGCTTATACCTGCCGCGGATATCCCAAGCAGGCCGCGTGCTTGCATTTGGCTGACCCCTCTGGAGGAGCCAGGCAAGAAGCTCCTGAGCTGCATCAAGCTGCAGAAAAATTTATACCAGGCATAGACGACTGACAGCTCTTCAAAGAGTACAAAGCAAGCAAATCCATACTGGAGGCCATTTGCGAGGAGTCTTTAGGGGCTCTATCGAACGCTAATTAATCTGGAGCACTAAAACAAGTGCTACAGCAAATCTGACAACCCTCTTAAGTGAGAGGAGCATCGACATCAGCTTAATCCAAGAGCCCTATCGTAACTATAGCACAGCAAATAACACATGACGGAGGTTACTTATATCTTTCGACAGGGACGTGTCGTGCCCCTAGTATGATTAACCGAGGAGAACAGACGGGAGTATATCCTAATATCATGTGACGTCAATGCGAGACATACCGTATGGGGAAACAACAACGCAAACGCCGAGGGTAAGTCGCAATTGCAATTTATTTCAAACAGTAATCTAAGTATATGTACTAGGGGTGATCAGTCCACATTGATTTATCAAAGTACGTCAAATTCTTCTGGTTAGAAGAGGTTTTGGATCTCACGCTATCAACAGAAACAGAGAGCTTGGTCGTCGATGACTAGAGGGTGTCCATTTATGTCGGATCACTGCTGGAAACTCTTCAGCATTCGGGAGACATCCGATACTTTCCTCCAATATCGAAAGCTCATGAAAACAGCAAGGGGAATCTACCAAGATAGCAACAGTAAGCTTAGAAGGTTCAATAATGCAATCAGTAATTCGGAAGAATTAGATACAGAGATGGAAAAATCTACACCGTTAACCGTTCTCAAAAAGCGAAAGAAGCTGGAAAATAGTCAAAGTTGTGTTTTTCCCTAAACCGGGTAAAAGATCATAGGAAAACGGAAAAGATTTTAGACCAATAAGCCGCACATACTTCAAGCTGAATATTTTGTAAATGCTAATGAATTTGCACATAATATCAATCCTAGCGGGCACCTTATCGAATGTACAACATGCATATATAAAGAGACGATCAACAGAAACCGTTCTACATGAAGTGATAAATATTATTGAAAATTATTTATTCAGCGGCAAGAAAAGGCTACGTCAGCAGAGGCACCACTCAAGAAAGGGTCCTTTCCCCTCTTTTATGGCTAGTGACGCTGAATAGAACATTTTTTAAACTTTATCTGTACCGACGGGTCTAAAATGCACTACGAAGCGTGTGGTGCTCTATTGAATAACTGCTGGAGGATACAGATAACAACCATACCGGCGTTGTCGACGACGGTAATTAATTTCAGCGTAGTTAGCAATTGCAGAATGGCTTTAAGATCACTGGCGAGTCAACTCCACCTTTCCTCAGTATGAATGAAAAAGCAGTCGACTTGGCCAAGGTAGTAAACTCTTTAGATGAAGCTAAAGTCAAGTTAATCTTTGTACTCACTATGGACAAACGGATAGTGCAGATGGAAATCAATAACCAACTGCAAGATAACGAAGCAGATATGACCCAAATCTGATAAGACCAGAAACCAGGACTTACTACTTAGGTCCGGGAATAGTATTTTCAGGATTACAGCAACTATAACGCCGCTAAAAATGGTTCAGCCCTATAACAATTTTTGCCGCAGCTGCACGATAGAAGCGGTTAAGGAAACGTTGTGAATGTTCAGCTCCAGCACAAACAAAATATCGAATATTTAGAACACACCAGGCACCTAACTTTTAATGGCTGTCCACAAAAAGCAAAGCGCACATAAGTAGTTTCATCGAAAGCAGAAAGTGGCTTGAGAGCAAAGATTATATGGAATAGCAACTTTATAGAAATCCGACGATAATTCAACAAAATGGCACATTCAACGCTTCACACCTACCTACCTAACTCACCCTAAAAACCGTTCTGATTATTTAAAGAAGGATTATGGGCTAGAGCTTTACTCTGGTCTCGCATGGAACCGATATGCTAAAAATCAAAATTAGAAGGAACCCTAATTTCATTTTAAAATGTCAAAATTAATGAACCATTGGCTTTATCCTGTTTAAATGTGAACTAAGCACTCTCACATATTCCTTTTCAAATAAAATCAATTAAGAAAAGCCATAGTTCGGGTGCAGTCAGACATTTCCTAATTTTAGTATTATTTGTTGGTTATAATTTTAGTCAGGAAAATAATTCAAGTACAGCAATTGCTAATAGCTAACAAACACAATGTCGAAATAGAAAAAGGTCTGAACTGATTTCAAAATATTTGAGCCAAATTTTATTGTTTTGAATGAAATATTGTTACTTAGTTTCAATAAAATGTCTGTAATAATGACCGGAACCAAGTTGGAAAATCCATTGATTAGGCTCATGAGATCTAGACGAAATTACAAACCGGTTTTATCCTTTTTTAGCATTAATACAGGTAGATGTCTCTATGAGAAAATTTTTCCTCTTACTTTCGGTAAGAAAATTCAGACATGAACTGATATTGTTTTCGGACCTACTCCCATGTATTGGACCAAAACTAAAGCCCGTTTTATATCGTAATAAGTATAAAGTGTAAATTAAAGCATGTCGTTCTAAAATATTCAAGCAAACTTGCCTTACAGCCACAAGTATTTAAAGCAACACACCTAAATTCCCAAGTGTCAACCGTACGCATATCAAATTTTTATAATCACTCAAGAACTGGCAAAATGACAGAATACGGTGGAGTAATTAAAACCAAAATATATTCAAAAATAAATGATTAAATCAGTTAAGCTAAGAAGATTTTGTTCTTATAACTGACTGCAAGCTCACTTATTAAATTTTGAATAAAATTTAAGTGCTTCTCAACACAATATATCCACAAACATGTATTTAAAAGAACTTAAAGCGTATCTATGCTATACAAATTAATTTGTTTTTACATAAATCACAACAACAACAAATTATTTCACTGTCGATTAGCTTGTGACATTTAAACTGTTGACAGCAACAACTCAACTTAATATTCATTTATTTATACATTTTTTGTTTTCAAAACTTCCCCCTCAATGTTCCGTGTTGGCAGCCCCTCAGGCAATTACGAGCAGACATTTCTTATAACACCTGCTTCAAAGAATGGAAAAGAGAGTCGTTGAAAAAAGTTACAAGACGAAAAATTACAATTGTTAATACTGCACGGACAAAAAACCAGCGGCACTCGCAACCAATGTTACGTATACGCCCGCGTGGCTGACCCTGAATAAGCAGCTGCCGCAGTCTGGCACTTTGCTGTGCGCCTTAGTGGTGAGCGTACAATGAATTGTTTATGTTTTCTGGTGACACCTCGCGCAACTATTTACGCCTGGTGTTGAATGTCGCAACAAACACCCTCTAGCGTCATCACCTGCCCAGCGGTTCTTCCCGCTGTTGGTGCTTAGAAATCGCGCTGCTTTTGCTGTCCACATTTTAATGGCAGCATAATTTTTCGTCTTCAGCTTATTTTCTAAAGCTTTGCTTAAACAGTTTTTTAAATCACAGCTAAATACACACAAACAAACAATTGAGTTTTTTGTGCGTTTCGTTCAAAGAAATTTCTGCCGTCTCCTTTCCATTTCGGTGAGATAATTGTGACCTGCGTTTGTGTATATCTCTGTGTGTGTGTGTGTGAGTATTTGTGTATATGTATGTCGTTGTACAGGTGTAAGGATTTGCTAAATTGTTGTCGCATTTGTTTTGTTTGTTTGCTTGCGTGTTTGTACTAATGAGTTTGACATTGTTTTCCCTCATTAGAGAGTTGAAGTGACTGCAGACTTTTTAAGTTCTAAGCAACAAAAGCTTCCCGTCAATGACAGTTTTGAGTGCTTGGGGCACAACAAAAGTATTTTAGAGTGCCGTTATATGCGCAAGAAAATGTTTTCAGTGGAATTAGATTTATTTATGTATATATGTATGTAAAATAAGTTGAAGGTGAAGACATAAGGAATTAAAGTGGGAAAAATATCATTATAACTATTAATTTAACTCTAGAACTGAACATAGTTCCAAAAGCTAGTTTTTTTAAATCTCCTGTCAAAGTAAGAACCTCAAAGTTTTCCAAATTACTTCAAAATTCTACAAATCTTAAAGTATTCAAAGGGAAAAGAGATCGTTAAAGTAAAAAATTTCTTGACAGAAGCATGCAATAAATTCCTGATATACTTTTGAGACCAGAAGCCAAATTTTTTTTGGCATTGAACTGAGAAATGTGGTAACTGTATTTCTAATGTTTCTTTATTAGGTTGTTGATTATTTGCTTTTACTTTATAATGTCCTCTCTCTGCAATTGGCTTTAACTTTTAACAACTTTCATGAACATTTGTGAAATTTACAAAATATTTTAGCAGCCCATTTTTGTAGAGAGTTCAATTTTTAACCATTATAAGAGCTAAGATATCTGCCAACCAATTTTTTAGAGTAAGTGGTTCAAAAAAAGTTATTAATTTTATTGATGAACCTCACTCTACATTTTATATTATATATTAGCTCACATACCTATCTACTATTAATAACTAAGGTAGGCCCAAAAATTAAAATTAGGATTTTTGAACAATTAGTGGAAGTGAAACAATTTTTAAGTTATATTCGCTCTACCTTCCTAGTATTATATTTTTCAATTGTGCTCTAATTTTGCGATGTGGGACTTAGATGAAACGCATTAGCAATGCGCCTGAATGTAGGCAACATTTTTAATTTTTTTTTAAATTGGCGAAGGAGTTAAGGAAGTGATAAAATAAGTTCAGTTTCGATTTGCTTTCTCGTAGTTTCTAAGAAAACACGCCTTGTATTAGGCAGTATTAAAAGGATATGTAAAATTGATGCTGCTAACAAAACCATTATACATATTTCAATTTATATTTATTTACTATTTGTTAAAATATTAATTGATTTATACTTAAAATAGATTTAACGAATGGGCTTTTACTGTACATGGTCAAATCGGCAATAGTGCGATAATAATAAATATATTAGCGCATAAAAATTGTCAAAGTTATATGGAGGAAAAAATAGTAGAAACATCCTAGTACTTTATCCTCTAGTCTACAGATTTTGGAAGACTGAAGATGAAACATCTCGGCCGTCATACAAGCGGTGAATCAGGAGAGATAGCTACAAGTGTTTTTAATTGCCTCGAGAAATTTCAGGTGACCTCAAATAGCTTTGTCGAATTATGAGGGTCTAAAAGGTCATTATAAAGATGTTTTTGGTATCACACGGACCGACGTTCTAAGCTGTCTAAATGAGACTTCTGATGGCTATTGTATCAGTATTGACCTAACCTAATCTAAAACTGGTTTTTAAAAATCTGAGAAAGAGTTATTTGTAATAATTTAAGTAGGAAAAATATTTCCAGTCCAGAAGTTATTAAATAATTATAATCATCCTAAGTTATGGAAATCATTATCTAGTTATATATGGGTGCAGACCAAAGTCTGAACCATTCCATGTGTTTTTGAAATATTGATATATTTCAGATATCTTCGTAATCGATTGGTGTTTTTCCTTATATTCGATGTCAGGGGATTGAAAATATTTTTCACCATTTTTAGAGAAGATTTACAGAAGTCTAGAAATACCACTGCCACGCCCACAAATTGCCATTAACCGAAAACACATAAAGTGTCATAACTTCGCACCTAATTAAGATGTAAAACTGTAATTTGATACAGTGGATCGCTGTAGCAAGGGGCACCCGTGGGAAAATTTTTTTGAAAAAGTTGTGGTGACCACGCCTTCTAATATTGGGTTGTCAAAAAGTCTTGCGGTATTTTTTTTTTATGGAAATTGAAATAAATTTTTGATGACTCATGCTCAGCGCTCGACCGATGCTACGGCTGCTACTATGCCGGTCTCTTTCGATCAATTTAGCGATTTTATCGCAATTTTCGGCGACAGGCCTCCCGGAGCATGGCGCATCTTCGACCACCTCTACACCAGAACGAAAACGTTGAAACCATCGTCGTGCGGTGGAAATGGAAACTGTATCGGGTCCATAAACTGCACAAATTTTATTGGCGGCTTGAAATGCATTTTTGCCTTTATCGTAGTAGTACTGTAAAATATGCCATATTTTCTCTTTATTTTGCCCCGGATAGCTCACTCCCCATATAACGGTTCTGTTACAAACTACTAAAAGCGCGATAAGTCAATAACTAAATATGCTAAACACATTAAATTTTACCACCGAGATGGTATGAGAATGCTTTATGAGAACTGGTGCGAAAATTGGACGATGGGCGTAGCACCGTCCACTTTTTGGTGAATTACCATATCTCGGGACCCGACCAATCGATTTCGACGAAATTTGGTACGTGGCGTTCCTCTTACATTTTTATATCACATTGTAAAAATGGATGAAATCGGTCAACAACCACGCCTACTTCTCATATAACAAAATTTTAAATTCCACTTGAATCGTTCAATTTCCAGTACACAAGTCAAGAAGTAATTAATATAACGGGATAAAACTTTGCACTACTAATGTCTTAAGCGTTTGCCAACTTCTGGCAAAACATTTTTTACGTCCAATAAAAACTGTTCAAACCCTAGGTACCGAATCTGTTGACTCCAGTATCTATATTATACTTTTGACTGAAACTATCGGTCAGTGTGTGATATATTAGGTTGTCAAAAAAGTCTTGCGGTATTTTCGCTAGTTGGCGCTGAAAGCGCGTAGTTCTAGTTCATGTATCTTAAGCTGCCAATAAAATTTGTGCAGTTTATGGACCCGATACAGTTTCCATTTCCACCGCACAACGATGGTTTCAACGTTTTCGTTCTGGTGTAGAGGTGGTCGAAGATGCGCCACGCTCCGGAAGGCCTTTCGTCGGAAATTGCGATAAAATCGCTGAATTGGTCGAAAGAGACCGGCATAGTAGCAGCCGTAGCATCGGTCAAGAGCTGGGCATGAGTCATCAAAAATTCATTTCAATTCAAAGAAAAAAAAAAT
Organism: Bactrocera tryoni; assembly: GCF_016617805.1. Classification (NCBI taxonomy): domain Eukaryota; kingdom Metazoa; phylum Arthropoda; class Insecta; order Diptera; family Tephritidae; genus Bactrocera; species Bactrocera tryoni. The sequence continues at coordinate 47,150,515 of NC_052499.1, forward strand.
ACAATAAAAATACCGCAAGACTTTTTTGACAACCCATTATATAATTGAAATTAAGGGATAATCCTTCTTTGACAATTGTATGTCTGTGTGCCAAAAATTGGTCGAATCGGGCCAATACTTCCTGGGATCCCATATTTCTAATATAAAGATCTTCGAATTTCCAGGTGACTTCATGTTGAATATATCAGCCAATATTTGAGTTGGAGAGCGTGTTTTAATCTTGACAGTGTATTCTTGTGCCAAAAATGGAAAAATTTTAGCGAAAACTTGACCTAGCCCCCTTATAACTATTACCAGGATTTTCGAACATCCGGCTGACTTTGCTTCTGTGATTGGTTATTGTATGTGAGATACCTTAATGATAATAAGCCATGGATAATATCGGGTCAATACTAACCCAAACTTCTAAAATCAGGCAAAAAGCAAAAGCATTAATGTGGAACGCTACCGATAAGAGCTCATCAAATTGAAGCGTGTCATTGCCGAAAAATGCCGGAAATTTGCAACCAGACACAAAGCAATTACTTTTCAACACAACAATGATCGACTAAACGGACGAGGAAATGCAGAGTAGCCCCGCTTTCAGTAGAGTGGAAATGGGTCGGTGCTCCACTTCCCATTCTGTAGTGCAGCAGAATAGTTGTTATTAGCCGGTGATCGAACCCTAGATCGAACCAAAGCTAACGCTCGGCCTCCTGTTACAAGACCAGTTAAAAAAAGATTTGCAACACAGCGACTGGAAAGTTTTGCCGCACCCACTTTATAATCCTTCTCTTCTTTAAGCATACCTCATGGATATTTTCGTATTACTGAAATTGAAACATAAGAAAATAGTTGTGCGTACGTATGTGTGTGTGGCACGCAAACTTCATGTCATTTGTCAGCGGCAGCAGCCACATACAGAACAATGCTAACGCACATGCGTAAATGTGCAACGGAACATATTTGTATGATTTTATGAATTCTCACGCACGAATTTTGTTGTGTCAGCTGCGGCTGTCACGTGGCCATTTATCCCAGCAACACAGTCACAATGTATCCTGTGTCACTCTCGTTGTTGCTGCAGACATGTTAACAGCTGAGTTGCCATAGTAGCAGCAGCCGCAGCAGCATGTTGCATGCTTTCATCATATTTGACGCACGGCAAAAAACAATAACAACAAAACGAAAGAAACCGAAACAAACACATTTACATGGCCTTTGACATAGGCGGCAAGCAGGCAAATGCCTTAACTCAATTTATTTATGCTGCCACTTGGATGTGGGTGCGCATGTGGCATGCTCTCTGCATTTGTTCTGCTGCCGGCGGCGCTAGCTTCATACATTAGTCTAAACATCCTTGCAACTCGGTTTTTACTTCGCTGGCATCCTTCCGATGCGCCGCCGGCCAAGACAGTATTTGCATTTGCAACAAAAGGAACAAAGCGACGGTGGCGCAAAGCATAAAGCATAAAGTGGCAAATGTGTGTGCCACACAACAACTTGCTTCGCTTGCTATATACATTACACGCGTTATTGTTGTTATTGTTGATCTGCCGCATTGTACATTTGGTTGCAGCATTGGCAGTCATAAATAAAATGAAATGTACCCAGTCGTGGCTGGCAACTTGCAACAAAAATATTTGCACGACTAGCTGCCACAGCCGGCGCCGCCCTCGTCCGCGCGCTCCGCACATATCTCTCCACCATCATTGTCAGCTTGTGCTTTGCTGCTGCCGGTGTGGGTCATGTTGCATACAACATGCGTGCCACTTGCTATTTGCTGTTCACTGTTAGCTGTCGGTACATGCTACATGCAACGGTACTATTTCGTGCAATAATGTTTTTGTTATTATTATTGTTGTAGTGGTTATTGCTGTTGTTGTTATAGATGTTCCTGTTGTTATTGATGTTGTTGTTATAGATGTTTTTGTTGTTTTTGTTGTTGCTGTTGTCAAAAGACTCAGCCGCAGCAATCGCAAGCTTTCGCACCGTTATGGTTTTTATTGTTGTTGTATTATAGTATTTGTTGTTGGCATTTAAAATGTCACCACTTGTATGCGTGTGTATGCGTGTGTATGGGTGGGTGCGTTTAAAGAAATACAATCGACCATAAATATATACGGACAAAAGCGCAACAACAATACAATTCAAGCTCAAAGTGGCTGACGGGTGGAGGGGGTGTTGAGGTGGAGACTACACGAGAAGGCGTAGCAGCATTGCACAACGCGAGCACCGTTAGTCTATACTCCTTTATCACCCACATACTTTCTACCTCGACTGTGCATGACTTTGCAATGTTGTTGTTGTTTTATTGTTTGCCGGGAGCATAACGTTTGTGTCGCTGACATCTAATCCATTGCCCTCAGCCTTAGCCACGTGTGTGTTTTGTTTATTTGACATATTATAGCCACTTTGCCGTTGCTCACTTTGTCTCCCTCGCACACACACCTGCGCACCTTCACTCGCATAAGCATATGTTGTTGTTGTATTTGCATTGTGTGAGACTTTCTTGTTCGACTTCGGTATGTCTGCCTGTCCGCCGCAAAAGTGGTAAATAATTTCGCTTAACTGTCAAGTCGTCTGCATTCATAAAATAACTGTACTTACCGAGGAATTTTGACTACCTTCCCTCACATATTTGCTTAAATAGGACAATGGAATAGCGTACTGCAATAAAAATGCAATAAAATAGAAATGATTTCATGGGAGCAAATAAATTAAAATGGATTAGAAGATTAGAACCAAATTTTAATATTTTTGTTTTCTTCGAGTTCATGCTTACAACATTATTATAAGTCCTTGGTATTGAGTAAGCTCATTTGCTCTTGGCGTGCCACAAAAATGGCATTGGAACGAAGTATATCAATTTATCTCTGATTTCGGAAAGCCAATTAGAAAAGCAAACACTGAAAAAATGCGCTCATAGTGAGGTGGCCCGCTACAATAACGAAAATTTTTATTGTTGAAATCTAATAATTGGTGACTTATGGAACTGGCTGTAGTCCAACACACAAAATATTTGGCTCACTTGACATAAACCGAATGGTGTCAATCGACAGTCAAAGGAAAACAGAGGTGATGGTAACAGGTTTCGAGGCAGCTTGGTCCTCATAGCCAGAACGGAACCGTGCCCGTGCGCCTATGCAAGTCTAATATGGAAGAAACTTGATGCTTATGAGGTAGTGACTAGTTTTGAGCTAACAGTCAACGAGCTCAATGCCAATAAAACAGCTCGGCTATCGGAGTGAATACACATCTCTGTGAATTAAGCTGCTCTTTGGGGCAGTACATCTACAACCATCTTAATGGCAGCAACCTCCGGATGAAAGATGCCACAGTGGTCTGTAAAAGACCGGAGTTGATGGAGAGCTCCCGTCAGAAGACCTCCTAGCATCCTCATCTTCTTCTTAATTGGCGTAGACACCGCTTACACGATTATAGCCGAGTTAACAACAGCGCGCCAGTCGTTTCTTCTTTTCGCTACGTGGCGCCAATTGGATATTCCAAGCGAGGCCAGGTCCTTCTCCACTTGGTCCTTCCAATGGAGTGGAGGTCTTCCTCTTCCTCTGCTTCCCCCGGTGGGTCGAATACTTTCAGATCTGGAGTATTTTCGTCCATCCGGACAACATGACCTAGGCAGCGTAGCCGCTGTCTTTTAATTCGCTGAACTATGTCAATGTAAAAGAACCGTAAATCTTCCGCAAAACTTGTCTCTCGAAAACTCGCAACGTCGACTCATCAGTTGTTGTCATCGTCCAGGCCTCTACACCATATAGCAGGTCGGGAATTATGAGCGACTCTATAAGAGTTTGGTTTTTGTACGTAGAGAGAGGACTTTACTTCTCAATTGCCTACTCAGTCCGAATTGGCACCTGTTGGCTAGAGTTATCCTGCGTTGAATTTCCATCACCATTGTTGGTGGTGTTTACGCTGGTTCCAAGGTTCCCCCTCATATCTTCCTTTTTATCCGTGAAAAAGATCCTCTTCTCTAACGACTTTGTCCACGCCATAAAACCCTATCGTAATATCAGACACGTTCGCAGCCGCAGCTGATAGTGTACACGAAGATCGGGAGAGTCGATTTGGCGCCGTTCGCAACAACTTGGACTGACGTATGGAACGACTTGGTGCATTTTCCGACAAGATTATAAATTATAAATGTATAAAATACATCAAGCATTATACAAAATATATCACACCGTTAGACTTTTTCCTGTGGAAATATGTAAAGTCTAAAGTCTATTCGGACAATCTCACTTCGATTCAGGCTTTGGAACTAAACATCACGCGTGTTATTTGCCAGTTACCAGTTGAAATGCTCGAACGAGTCATCGAAAATTGGACTCCACGGATGGATCATCTGAAGCCACGGCCAACATTTGAAAGAGATGAATATTCTTCAAAAATAAATGCCAAAGATTGTTCTTTCGAATAATGATAATAGTTCCCCATTAAATTTGAAGTTTCTTTGTGTTTTTCTTCAAAAAAGGTAGAGAACATCGAAATGAATAACCCTTTATATAATGCGTTCAAGTCACGAATATCGAAAAAAAACCAATTAGCATATTACTTTGTTTTTTAAGCGGCTTTCGCGTAATTTTTTTGGTTTCGGTTCAGTTTTTTTCCCCATTCCGATGATTGTTCACTTTTTTTCATATCAAACTCATAAACCCATGACTCAACGGCAGTTATAATGCTCTCCATGAATGAGAGATCGATATACGCAAAAATTTCCATCAAACTCATTCGGAGGGACTTGCGAAAAATGTCCAGCTCTTTTGCCATTTCTCTTACAATTGCCTGACGAGGCATGCACCACATTCCATACTTTTTAATATTACGTATTTTCATCAGTTGAAGGTCGTCTTGAACGAGGCAAGTCTTCAACGATCTCTCGCAAGTCTTTGAAGGCTTTGTACCACTCGTAGATTTCTGTTTTTGTTAAAACTGAATCACCGCTAGCCTGTTCTAATATTTGCAATGATTCCGCACACAAAATTTTTGGTGGAGATAAAAAATTAGTGACAAGTTTTAGGTGCGATATTTTCATCCATTGAAAATTGCAACGCATTACTGAGATGTACCAACATAGGCGTAGTAATTAAGGACAGTTCTAACGTCTTAGAAATATACATTTTTTGAAATATCATTTACAAGGAGAATTCAACTACAATTTCTGGGTAAATTTTTGTCACTTATAACTCTTAGCTATTAACTAAACTTTGAAAGTACAAAAAACTTTTCTTGACATGTAATGCAGGAACATCCAAACAGAAAACGCTAAAATATGGGCTAATAGCAATATAGAGAAAGCTAATATTTTTTCGGAATAATTTGAGAGTACTTTTAACCTGCATGACCTCTATTAACTGACGATGAGTTATTTGTAGAAAAAAAAGAAATTAGCTCTAAATACAAAAGCGAAATACTAAAACAGCTTGTTTAAAATATTATTCCAAGTAAAATTACTGCTATAATTAAATTTCTGTCCGGCCAATACATTCATAAAAAAATTGCTTACTGAGCGTTCAAACAATATAATTGAGGAGAGGAAGCTAATACTGTTGCTTCCGGCTTTCTTCCAAAAAAGAATCATTCTTCTATTGACTAAGTACATACATAGAAGTATTTGAGTTTTTGAAAATGGTTTTGAAGAAAACACCGACCAGTTTGAACTTCTAGTACACAAATGAGAGGCTGCTCAAGTCTTAGCACTGTAGCACACATCCAGTCCTTGATATATTCCCAGCCATGATCTTGAACACGATCCCAGAATTGAATCAGTCGTCGCATCAATCCACAAATGACCTGGCTTATTATGGAAAGACTTACTGATCATGTGAATACTGAGGCCTCAGCTCTTGTCGCTCGCCCATGACAGTCGCGTCAAAGGTCAGAAATTTGTTTGCCGCTCCAACGACAACAGCGGATTAAACGCCTTATGCAGTGACCAGTCTCTCTGCTTTTTACACGCAGAATACCATTTAGTTATTTGCATCACGCAATGAGTAGAATAAATTGTTTTTTAGTTTATATTATGTTAACCAGTTTTAATGACAATGAAAAACAAGAAAAAACGTTAACTTCGGCTGCACCGAAGCTAATATACCCTTCACAGATCACATTGGTGCCTTAGAAAATAATCTATACCAAATTTGGCGAAGATACATTATCAAATGTGAAAGTTTTCCATACAAGAACTTGATTCCGATCGTTCAGTTTGTATGGTAGCTATATGCTATAGTTGACCGATCTGACCCATTTCTTCAGAGATTTCATTGTTTCTATGGAAAATAATCTATACCAAATTTGGTGAAGATACATTATCAAATGTGAAAGTTTTCTATACAAGAACTTGATTCCGATCGTTCAGTTTGTATGGTAGCTATATGCTATAGTTGACCGACCTGACCCATTTCTTCGGAGATTTCATTGTTTCTATGGAAAATAATCTATACCAAATTTGGTGAAGATACATTATCAAATGTGAAAGTTTTCCATACAAGAACTTGATTCCGATCGTTCAGATTGTATGGTAGCTATATGCTATAGTTGACCGATCTGTGAAAGTTTTCCATACAAGAACTTGATTCCGATCGTTCAGTTTATATGGCAGCTATATGTTATAGTGATCCGATATCGGCCGTTCCGACAAATGAGCAGCTTCTTGAAGAGAAAATGACGTTTGCAAAATTTCAAAACGATATCTTAAAAACTGAGGGACTAGTTCGTATATATACAGACAGACGGACAGACAGACAGACGGACATGGATAAATCGACTCAACTCAACATACTGATCATTTATATATATACTTTATAGGGTCTCCGACGCTTCCTTCTGGGTGTTACAAACTTCGTGACAAACTAATATACCCTGTTCAGGGTATAACAAGGAAGAGGGAGCTAAGTTCGGGTATAACTGCACATTTCATACTCTTGGAACTTGTAATCATTATAGCCAGAGTAATGACGTGTACAGCAGCAAACAGGGAGGGGAGAATCAAAAGCATCACAAGGTAGCAGCAGCCCTCGGTTTTCAAGTTTAAGGGAACAGCTGAAAACTTCTAGTGCTCTGTAAAATGAAAAGCTTCAGCACTAATTAGTTCGTCAGTCTGTGCTCCGACTTTCGAATACTTCCTCCTATTACAAGAAAATAGCTGGGGTATTACCTTCAGATACATAAGGTTTAGTGTCTAGGGTAAATTTTCACACAGTTTTATTTTTTCTAAAGACAAATGTGCACCGTTATTATAAAAACACGATCTCTCAATTTTATTAAGATAACTAACAAAAGTTCGAAAACCTTTACAATAGTTATTTGGAGACTAAAAGGAGTATTGACCCAATTCAAAACATTTTTGATACACAGAGATATTAGTATCAGGAAAGGATTTTCTCAAAATCTTAAATTTATATCTCACACATTGGCTGATGTTTGTTTGTAAAAAGTCAACTATAGGCTCTGTAGTCCACAGATTCGAGATTTAAACAACTTCAAAGGCATTATTCGTGCGAGTTTTATCCCGATTTGTGTACTGGGAAGTGAAGGAATCACATGGAATTTAAATTTGTGATATGTGGGAAGTAGCCGTGGTTTAACTCATGTTCACATTGTTGTCAGTAAAATGTCACATACTGCGTTTGGTTAAAATCGGTTGGGCGGGGCTCGAGATATGTGTTTTCGCCTAAAAGTGGGCGGTAACACAATTTTGATACCAGCTGTAAAGGGCTCCCTCATACCATCTTGGAGGTGAAATTTAATGTCTCTGGCGTATTTAGTTATTAATTTATCACGCTTTCAGTAGTTTTAAACAGTACTGGGGAGTGAGCGGGGTTATCTTCCGATTTCATCCATTTTCACACTGTCGGTAGGCGTTCTTATATAATTTGCGAGGCCTGTGAGTGACATCTATGCTAAATTTCAATTAATATTTGAGATACGCGTCGTTTTGTCAGGCTCTAAAAGCTTATTCTTCGATGTTTACTATGTCTGCCATTATTGAACAATTGCACCATCTTATTATCCGTGATCATTTCGCCACATTTTCAACTAATATCGTGCCACAACTGCTGCATTCGCCTGATTTACCTTCGTGTAACTTCTGGCTATTCAGCAAATTCACCTGACCACGCCGAGGACACCGTTTTAACTCACTTGAGAATATAACAGCTGAATCGAAGAAGGCTCTGATGGCCATCACGACGGAGGTTTTTTCCAAGTTCTATGATGACTGGTGAATTTGTTGGCATAAGTGTATTGCAGCGGGAAGGGTTTACTTTGATGGAGATGAAATGGACAAAATTCAGCTTTCAACTTGATCAGATGGCGGACCACGCCCACTTTTTCAAAATTTTTGCGCCACAGGTGCCCTAGCCACTGTGACTTGCTGTGCTAAATTAGAGTTTCATTAACTTATTTTGGTGCTCAGTTGTGGTACTGTATACATTTTGGGTTAATGATATTTTGTGGGTGTGGCAGTGGTCCGATTACGCTCATCTACTTACTGGTACATTCTTTTAACAAGGAACGCGCGTAGAATGTTGCCTCAATATATCTCAAATTTTACTCAAGTTACACGGATGGACGGACAGACAGTCACTCGGATTTCAAGTCGTCTCAGCATACCGATCATTTAAATGTATACATAAATCCCTATATCAGTCTCGATTAGTTTTAGTTGATGCATACAACCGCTAGGTGATAGTTTTTTTCTTCACCAACATGTTGCAAGCGTATAAAAATTTGTAATTTTAAAACCAACAAAGCTTCAAGCCACCATCTCAGCACACCGACCACAAATTAAACGTCATCTTCCGACAAGCAAATGTGTATGACTATATGTACATAAATGGATATGTGTGCGTGTGTGTGAAGGCACTTTCACTATTTTCCAAACACAAGCACTTCCATCTTAATAAGCTCTAGCTGAACAAGTATACGCCACGTTGAACATGCAAAGTTGCATGTTGGGAATTCTTTATCGCTTTGTCGATTTGTGTCGCTTACTTTCAACACTTCGTCGCATTCTTTGTGCCGCAACTCAACGCTGCAGCAAACACGCGCACATACACATACATAACTGAGTTGTGTGCAACGGAGGCACAACAAGCGTGGCGTTTACTCATATTTGCGGACACGTGTGTGTGTTGGCTTGTGAATTTGCAGGTAAATATTCGTACTCATTGCAGCACAGTAACTACATAAATCGACTTTTATAGCGAAATGACACTTGTGTCCACAAACATAAATTAGTCGAACTGGTGCAGTAGTTCAAGTGTGCTAATACATACTGTAGTGGCGGCACGGAAAACAGAGAGGGACAGAGAGTGTGAGAGAGCCGCAGCGTGGGGGGTGTGAAAGTTTGCGGACTTGGCAAAGTGAAGCGCGTCAACACGTCAACACTTCAGTATTAAGTAGTCGCTTTGTGTACTCAGAAGTGAAGCTTAGCATTTTAGATTACTTTTTTATGACTTTGCTGTTGTTGTTTGGTTTTTAATTTTTATTTTCAATTCTTTTTTTTTTTTTTTGCTGTGTGTTTTTACTATTTTCCATTTTGTGTTGTCACTTTATGAGTTTTATAGTTGCTGAACATGCGCCCCAACGCGTCGAGAAGGGGTTTCTGTATGTGCCACATGCCATATGCGACTATGCCACCCAGTGCCGTTACGGAAGCACGTTGGCAAAGGTGAAACTTCACTTTATTTAGCACATGAATTCATTTAAATTTTACAATTTACATGCAATAATGCTGCACAAACAAGCCAAGGTGCACACGTGACTACAGACATTAAGAAGGTGTGTGTGTGTCTGTGTGTGAGTGAATACACATACATATATGCATGTAAAGACCAGCCATATGCACCCAAGTGTTGTATGTTGCGACAGGACTAATAATCATAAGCGTCAAAATATTAAGTGAAACAACAACAACAACAACAACAACAACAGAAAACCAAAAACAACAAAACAACAATAAAAGAAACAACAAAACCAGAAAAAACAGCATAAATGCCGTCATAAAACAAAATATTTTTCACACGTCGACACACCGACGGACGTAGCGGCGGACAGACGAATGGACAGACGCTCGTGGCAGGCGCAGGATTTTCAGCGCTCCGCATTTCATTGTTTGCTTGGCAGTTTCTCTTGCTCGTGCTGTTGTTGCGCGCCTGCTTGGTCATACATCATCTCGAGTCGGCAGTGGAGTGTTATATGCATATTTGTGCCTGTGTGTGTGTGTGTGTGCTGCCAGCCGGATGCGCGAGTTGGCCGCAACCTGGCGCCTCGTGGCACAGACGTCGTCCGTTAGCACTTGGCAGCAATGTGCCGCGCTTTCACCGCTCTTTGTTGTTTTTGTTGTGTATGTTGTTGCTACTAATGTTGACGATAAAAATCTCAGACATTCATGTAATCGCCAAACATTACAAGCTACATGAAATGCAAATGGCGGCGGCGAAAATAAACAATCTTAATTTGTTGTGAGCATACAGTGGGCGAAGAAAGTTGTGGTACGTGTGTTAATAAATTTGGAAATTTATATAATTTTAGTAGGTTTGTTGCAGAAGAGATTTTTAATGAGTGAATTTTTATACATAGAATTATTTTATGACATTTGAAGTCGGAGTTTCAAAAAGAAAAACGCAAAATTTATAATTTTTTTTTTTGGTTTCAGTGAAGTTAAGAAATTATAATGCTGATATATCTAACTATTCTGCAATAATCCATTATACTTCGTTAGATTGTTTCAAACCGTTTTTGCGTTTTTGTTTTTGTTTTTAATTATATGTGTCGCCTAAAGGTAGGCAACATTTGCTAAGCTAAATTTTAATATACACAAATATATCGTCTATTAAATAGCGTTGCATAAGCTGATTAAAAAAATTTATATTTTTTCTTAACAAAATAAGCAACCAAATTGATTATGACATTGTTTCAGCACAAATGTAGGCAACGTTTTCTAAGGAAATTTTGATAACCACAATTTATTACTCGAAAGTGACACAGAGACAATGGGAGTAAAATTTTGCTGCTTTAAAGGAACTGATCTTATATCTCGCATTCAGTAAATGGCTTATCAAAAAAAAACTCAGATTTTGAAAACAAAAAAAATGTGTTCAAAGTATTGACCATTGCTTTTCACATATTTTGGCAACCTCTTTTAAAGCAAACCAACCAGACACACAATTTTCGACTTCTGCGTAGAAGGCGAAGTGCTGCTGAGCCAATGAGTGTCCCATCAATAAAAACAAATGGTAATCGGAAGGGGTCAAGTCTGGTGAACTCGTCGCGATGGGTAGCAGTCCCCAACCAAGTACAATGATGTATTCTGAACCGATTTTACTTTGTGTGCAGCTGCAATGTCGTGTAACAAAAATACTTTTCTATGCGTTCTGGTCCCTTCTGGTCGTTTTTTAATCATTGCATGGCTCAAATTGATCATTTGTTGTCTGTGGAATTTAGTACTAACAGTTTCAGGCTTAAGATGCTCATCATATTCATTTTGATCCTACTAAACACAGAGAATTACCTTACTACCGCATCGATCTGTTTTTGCGGTCGAAGTTGATGGTTGTCCCAGATTAACTCATGATTTTCATCCTAAGGATTCTTAAAATTAATCCATTATATTTTGTCAGTGACAACTCGATCCAAAACTGATTTTCTTTCGTGTCTTAGATTTAAATTTTCACAACTGTTTTTTCGGTTTTCCATTTGTCTTTCACTCGCATCTTTCGACACCCATTTCCTACACTTTTGGATCTTTTCCATAGCTTTCAAATGGTCTGAAAATGTTTAACGTTTGTCATATCATAGTCACGCAATATTGCTTGCAGTTCGACGTATTCAAACTTTTTGTCGGTCTGTCACGCTCTTTATTCCTCACATCAAAATCGGTATCTCTATACCGTTGAAATCATCTTTTGCATGTAGCTTCTGATGGAGCATGATCACCATTTGGCTAGACAAGTATTCAATGCGACTCTGCAACACTTTTCTTCAAATGCAAACAAAAGGTTTATGCTTTCCGCAAATCATCACTTTCACACTCCTTCTGTTTGAGGTATGAAATTTTTAATTCAATGCTCATTGAAGAATAAACTTTGCGCATACTTTTCGCCTCATAAAAATAATATCTCTATACTTGTTGGGTCGTCGGCTGAAGTGTCAACTGACGAGGCAAGAAATATATTTTTATAACGAGTATTTGTAAGCATAAGACCTGTCTCGTTAGACCATCTTACGTCTGCTAAAAACAGCTGTAAGTTCATTCACATTACGATTAATATAAAGACTCTAAAATAGAATTCGGAAGTTCGAGCTTTTGCAAAGGTACCAATTGTTACACCAATTCTAGTAAAATCTTTCTTCAATATGGCTGACTTCTACAGCTTCTCTTTGAGATTGTCTGTCGGTCATTTTATAATCTACTTATATATACTTCCATAAGAATATATAAGACAGAATTGGACTGGAATTGCCCAGTGGAAGACCGTGAATGAATTTTTTTACTATCCTAGGTAAGTTAATATAATTTCGTCAGTATTAACACCAAAAACAATGTCAGCCTCGAAATCCAAGGCTGAATAACTCTTGCCAACAGGTGCTATCTACTTCGGACAGAGAAGGCAATTGAGAACTAAAGTCCTCTCTTGATGAACAAAGTCGAAACTCTACAAGCCACTCATCATCTCCAATAGATGAAAGCACTCCAGCTTTGAGAGTATTCTACGCAGTATCCATCGGGGGATGCAGAAAAAAAGAAAGACGTCCACTCCGTTTGAGAGATTATTTGGAGAAGGACTGCTCTTGGTATCTCGAATTGGCGCCACATTGTAAAAAGATGAAACGACTGCGATATCTACGCTAATTACAAAGAAAAAGATAAGTTAAGACAACTTCCGAAATAAAGCCAACTACGTGACTAATCATCTGATCGAAGCTCGACTGGCAATATCTCATTTGTAATATTTGAAAGGTATCCGTAGAAGTCTCTCGAGACATATCTTAAATCTTTTTAATGGTTCCTTACAAAGCGACGCACATGGGCACCAGCACGCAGTAGGTCACACTTATGCCATTTTTTAGTCCATTATGATCACGGATAGTCTTCAATTTAAGCCTCATCCAGCAACTTCGTGGATTTGGTGAAATAACTGATTCTTTTCTACACCAGCTAGCCAATATATCTATAATTCGAGCATAGTGAGTTGAGCCGTTTAATATATCCTGTCTCTTCCGGCTGAAGGCGAAGCATTTGCAAATTTTCCAATTTTCCGAAAGTGGAATTTTAAGGGTAAGTGCTCTCTTAAATCTTACTAAAAACTAAACAAATAACTAGCACCGAAATTTCTTAAATTTATTAATCTGCCATATCTTCTAAACCCAAAAAAATATAGTATCCATTTCTGTACTTTTCGACACCACTGTTAATCTATCTATCAACGTCTGCATAAGCTTACCGGCAATACAGGGTGCAAATAAATATGTGCGTAAGGTAGCAGGAACAAATGCCGTACGTTTAGTGTACTTAACTTCCGTTAGAGGTGCCACAAAACACACAGGCACACAAACACACCTACGTACGCACATAGACTAGGAATAGACTGCTGCCTGCCTACTTATCGTCGTCGCTGTTTCCTCAAATATCAGCAACAACAACAATAATTGTTAAATAAACGTGTAGCGGCGTGTTGAGAGACATGTGTATGTGTCAGATACTTATGTAGAATCGGGAAATAATAATGAAAAAGTACGCGCATATGTGCAGCAAGGTATATCCTTTCACCTGGTTGCCTGCCCAGCGCACAAGCGGCTTCGTTAGCGTGGCCGTCGCTTGCAGTGCATACCCGCAGAGTAAAAAAACAAAAAACAAAAAGCAAAAACGGCCAAAATGTGAAAAATATATAGCGAAAAAGGGTGAAACGAGAGAACTGAAAGGCAGCGCACAGCGAATTTTCAAGCGGTTCACCGTAAAAGGCGCAAAGGCGTTCTCATTTCTGCTCACACTCATTTTTTCGAAACAATTTTTTATCGCGTTGCTAGCGAGTTGTGCATAAGTAACAATCACAAAAACAACTGTACTTCGATTTTTTTTTTGTGAAATAAAAATGCGTATTTGACTCAATTCGAAACCGGTATATTGGCGTTAGTGCAGCGGGCCTTTATTGGTTTTGTGTGAGCACTTGAGTGTATGCATGGATGGCTGGGTAAAGCTTTAAATTTCCTAATAAAGCTACCAGTTTTTAGTTTTCATAGGAAAAGTCAATAATTACCCATTTTATCTTAGCTCCATGCAGCGGGCAATACATAAATCGACGCATATCTTTAAACTCAGATAAATCGTAAAGTTACTTTTGTTGGAAAGGTTTTGTCTCTTCGTGTGATGATTCTACGGAAATTCGAGATTTGAAAAAACCTATGTCTTCTTCTTTACTGGCTTACGCGAGCCGAGTTAACAACAGCGCGCCAGTTGTTTCTTCCGTTCGCAACGTGGCGCTAATTGGAGATTCCAAGCGAAGCCAGGTCCCTCTCCACCTGTGCTTTCCAACGGAGTGGAGGTCTTCCTCTTCATCTGGTTCCCCCTGCGGGTACTGAGTCGAATACTTTCAGAGCTGGAGTGTTTTCGTCCATTCGGACAACATGACCTAGTCAGCGTAACCGCTGTCTTTTAATTCACTGAACTATATCAATGTTGTCATATATCTCATACAGCTCATCGTTCCATCGAATGCGATATTCGCCGTTGCCAAATCGCAAAGGAATATAAATCTTCCGCAGAATCTTTCTCGTATCGCCGACTCATCAGTTGTTGTCATTGTGCATGCCTCTGCTCTATATAGCATGGTGGCAATAATAAGTGACTTATAGAGTTTAGTTTTTGTTCATCGAGAGAGGACATTACTTCTCAATTGCCTACTTATTCCGAAGTCTTTATCACTTCTGGAAAAAGCCGAACTAACGGCGCGGGTGTTGACGCCAGAAGCTTATGTAGATAGCAAAATAAGTTGTTGTAGTCAAGAACGCTTGTTACCA
Source organism: Bactrocera tryoni (assembly GCF_016617805.1). Taxonomy (NCBI): domain Eukaryota; kingdom Metazoa; phylum Arthropoda; class Insecta; order Diptera; family Tephritidae; genus Bactrocera; species Bactrocera tryoni. Next base: position 47,165,533 of record NC_052499.1, read on the forward strand.
GGTACGGACTATAAGATGAATGGAAATAAGATGCATAAGAACCTCATAACAAAGCTGCGGGAATCATAGGCCAGTCACGACAGTTGTGCGTGACATGACGTTGCCCTGATGGAAGACATTTCGCCTCCTGTTGGATGCTGTTATTGTTGTAGCGGCAGAAAACATAATTAAAGTAATTTCGAGTCATTATACCGAGTACATTAGAAGTCCAACTTAAGAGATTGAACTTTATATGCCATAAACATAAACATGAGATTTACAACATTTTGCTGAGTTCCTCTCTCGGTTTCCACGGTGGCACATAACAAATGGATGGTCCAAACTAGATTTGTGAGAGAAATTTGTTCATAGCAGAGATACAATCGAAGTTTTGCTTTTAGCAGAATAATGGTCGGGAACTGAGGTAGACTCACAACCTGCGAAGTGAGGTTTTCATCGATTCCAACAAAAATTCTTGTTCTATAACAAAAAATATGACAATGTTCTCCCTTGAAGTTTAGAGAAATAAGTAATACTGCGATGGTCTGAATTAAGTTAGTAAGTAGTTAAAGTGCAGATAAATTGGTGTGTTCGGTGTCTGTCACAGTTAGCTATGCTAGAATTTTCAGCTGGTCCGGAAGTTGCTTAAACTTTAGTGTTGAGCTGTTTAGTCGAAGTGATCGACATCTATTACGTCGTCTTTTTCGGACTTCGACTCTAGCTGGATCAGAGGAAACAGTAACTAATTTGATGGAATTCTTCATGAATTTTTTGATAACAGCTTCCTTTCGATGGCAACAGCAGTAACAAATAGATTTTTGAAACCATTGGCAACACTGGGTGTGGCCGAAGCAATAGTTGGTTAACGAATCTATACTGATACAGCGGCCAAATTGGCAACGCCAGCTTAGTATTACAACTTAATGTCCAAGATCCAAGAGGTAAAAAATGGAACCAGAATCGTATACTTTGGTTACTGTCAAGAGTGAAATGTTCAACATACAAGGTCTGTCGCAAAAGAAACAGGGCTGTTAAAAAAAAGAACCAAAAATTAATATTTTTCAAAAGTTATATTTTTTTATTCAAAGTAGTTCCCTTGTGCTTCTATACAGCGTTTAGCCCGGTCAATTCGCATTTCAAATGAGTGTTTAAGGTCACTTTTCGGAATGCTCTTGAGAATATCGGTCGTCGCCTTTTGGATAGCTGAAGTGTCCTGAAACCAGTGTCCTTTCATGGGCAAATGACGTTCTCCAAATAGGTAAAAATCACAGGGTGCCAGATCAGGTGAGTAGGGTGAGTGATTAATGGCTAATATGGAGTTTTTTGTCAAAAAAATCAGTGACAAGCGTCGACCGATGACACGGCGCACTATCGTGCAACAGGCGCCAGGACCCTGCCTCACGGTATTGTGGTCGAGCAGGACGAATGCGAGACAAAAGACGCTTCATAACACCAAGGTAAGACATAGCATTAATCGCTTGGCCAGGTGGGGCGAACTCTCGGTATACAAAACCCTCGGAATCGTAAAAACAAATCAGCATTGTCTTTAGTTTTGACTTAGGAATACGACTGACTTCTGATCGTCACAGAGGTCCTCACGACCTTCTTGGAATCGCTTAAACCACTCATGCACATTACTACGGGATAGGCATTGATCACCATAAACTTTTTTCATTATTTTAAATGTTTCAGTAAACGTTTTCCCAAGTTTAAAACAAAATTTAATATTTGCTCTTTGCATTTTATGACCGATGACCAAAAGCTGCTGTCACTTTTTGATCGATAACATCGATTGTAGTTATGCAATTGTTTTAAAGTTTTTACGAAATGTCAACAAGAGATCAAACTTTTTGTTTCATATACCCACCAATAGGTGGCGCCACTAGAAAAAGTTATATTTAAAAAGTTCAGTTTCTTTTGCGACAGACTTTGTAATATATTAAGCAAAGTAACTTCTGAGCTACCAACTTTCTCTCCAGACACCATCAATATAGGCGGCCTTGACACCAAATTTCGAGCAGCAGAGCGTACATCATCTGGTAAAGGCCATCACTTGGAATTTACGCCTGAGATCGTAATAATTCGGGTTGTCAAAGGAACAACGAACCATACCCTTATCTTGGAGCTACCCCAGCTGCAGAGAAAATACCGCAAGTAAACTGTTTATTAATTGTGTTTGATTACTCAGACAATAATTCTTTTTATCCTTGATTATGAAATTGAAACTTAACCAAAGACAAGAAAAAACATTAACTACGGGTGCTCTGAAGCTATAACACTCTTAACTATTAAAATTTTCTTGAAAGAAATTGATTTTGAGCCCACCGTTTTCATGACAGCTATATGCTATATGGCTACGATATCGACAAGTCCTACAAGTGGGTAGTCTTTTGGAGAGAAAAGTGTGTAAATTGCATACCGATATCTCAAAAACTGAGACACTATTTAGCGTATATGCAAACAGACGGTCAGAAAGAAGAACTTGGCTAAGTGGACTTAACTCCTGAATCTTTTATAAATATATTATACGATTTCCTACTTTTTTGGGTCTCACAAGCTTCGTGGCAAACTTAATGCACCCTGTTCCGGGCATAGTAATTGAAACCAACCATTAAGTTGTATTCCACCTTCAAATCACAAAAATCTCCGACTTCTCCGTCCAATTTTGCAGCATGAATAAATGAGCTGAAGGGTTCTCATTTCCAAAGATTGCAACAAATACTTTCTTTCAATGCGGAAATCAGCAAAAACCCTGCACCCATTAAGGTAAACACATAAATATTCTACAGACATTGCGCCGGCCACGTGAGTAGGTGTAAATGAGTTGCCGACGAGTGAGGCGTCAAAAGTTGAGGCACGCTTTTAGCACCTCATTTCAGCCAACAACAACACAAAGATGAGCAAAACTCACACACGCCTCACCAGGGGCAGCTGAAATCAGGATATGTGTTTGTGCGAAAATAAATTACACAAACAAAGCATTTGGACTCCGAAATGCCTAAAGCCGAAAGAAGGAAGCCAAAAAATGAAATAAATAAGTAAAAAGCAATTGAAAAAGAGCCGATAATGGCAGTGCGGATTCACACAATTACATATATAGTTACATGCACATATGCGCTCATCTATATGCATGCATATATGTATATGGTATATAGTGCCAAACGTTGAAGCTTCGGTTTAAAAGCCCTGCCTGCTCATCCAGAACCGGATGTTGATTTGAGGCGCAATCTGCATTTACGTATATTTATAAGTGAGCACCTGTTTTACTTACACGCACACATACAGACATTCAAACACATTTCAGTATATCGGCCGCATAACGGTACATGTCCGTAATGTTTAATCCACAGCGGCAAAGTTAGAACGTTAAATTTGAAATTGATTTGTTATTCATGGCGTTGACTTATGGACTACAGTTCACCCGGCAAACGCACTCACATACATATACAAACACACACGCATACATACAAATATACATGAACACATATAAAAGCCGAAACTGTAGCTGATACATGAAGCATTATTTGAATTGAATGTAATTTAATGCGAAGCCTATAAGCACATACACACATACACACACATATATTAGAATGGATTTACCGTTCGCCAAGGATATGCATAGAAATGAGCGAGCAATCGATATGCGTGCGACCATTTGCAAATCCCAAATTCTAGCTGAGAAGCGTAGTTCATGCGTATGTCTGAGAGTTCATCCAGGGCTCATATGTGTGTGTGCGTGTGTGTGTGCGGGATCAGACCATGTTTTGGTATCCATTAACGCGTAGTGAATTTAATGCCAGGCATTCGGCAGAAGCCTAAATTACTTCGCTTCCTTAAGTTTCGCACACACTTGTTGGCTTTATTGCAGTGCCATCAGCAAATAAAATTTCATTTGTGAAATTGAATGAGAGTGCGAATTGGCAATTTTTCGATGCAATCATTTTGAGGTCGAAGATACAAATGAATAAATTTAAAAGAAATTTGAAGAAGACCACTTGTTACTACCGAAATTTTATATTGGAAATCAATGGCGACGCTCATTTATGAAGGCTAATCTTGATAAACCAAAATGAGTACTGCTCTGAGGTCCTGCTTAGTTTGTCATAATTCCTCTATAAGAAAGACTTTTTACATAATGTAGAAACACCTCTATGTCCTCTTTACATCATCGATATCGTTAAGACCTTACTTCATACTGCGGGAGCTTTCAATAATATTCTGCCGGAAATAGTCGTAACTGCTCTGGACGGTTTTAGGGTTGAATCAAAACTCAAACACCCCATTTTCTGTCTTCGGTGCGATTGAAACTTAATTGAGCAACGCCCTGCTCGGCGAAATGTGACTAGGACTACTGGAATTCGCTCTCCTCTTCTAAGGATCTTGGCCGTAAACAACCTGCTCAAAAAACTTGAGGATGCTGGCTGCCGGGGGATGTAGACGATGTAGCACTTATGATCAAAGTTCTTGAGCATCGTATACGAGCTGACGCAGGGGTATCTCAGCATCGTAACAAATTGGGCAGCCGGAAGTGGTCTTGCCATCAACCCAAATAATATTGAAATGCTTTTATTTACCAGAAGATGCAAGATGCCGTTGGCAGCGCTGCCGCAAGTGGGAAGTATCTGTCTGAAATGGCGGATACAGTGAAATATTTAGGACTTAGGACTTTGGATAGGAAGCTTTCATGGAAGCCGAAGTCGAGTCAAAGAGAGAGCAAAAAATGCATTAATTCCCTTATACTGCTGTAAAAGAGCCATTGGCAAAAAGGGGGTCTCTCACCGAATGTAGTCCTCTGGCTCTACGACACCATAGTCATGTTTTATGGAATTTTTATATAGTGGAGGGCTCTAGAAAATACCACACTTGCCAAGAAACTTTAGGGCGTTCAACAGGCGGCACTCATCAGCATGTATAGTGTACTAAGGTCCACGGCTGCGAAAGTTGCTGTCAGACTCAGAGAATCAAGGTTCCTAAATGAAAACTTGTCTGAACCATCGAAAATCCTCACACACCTTGACTTTAAAGACTTTAGACCGGCGAGGGAGTTGTGAATAGGATGAAGCCGTTGGAGGAGAGAGTATCTATATATGCCAGAGTGCAGCCTCTTTCAGAAAAGTGGCCATCCACTCAAAAAGAAGGGCAACGATACTAGCCTTGAACTTATTTACAGTGCGTTCAAGGATTGATCAAGGTCGTTATCAATGGTATCGAGTCAGTTTGTAATAAGACTAGTATGGGTGCCGGACCACAGCGGTATCGCAGGCAATTGCAAGGCTGACAACCTCACAGGGGAAGGTACCCAAGAACCGTTATCAACAGAATGGAATCAGGTTGGTGCTCGCGTATCCTCGTAAGTTCTACAACTAGATAGTTGGACTTCGCGATAGCGAATCGATCGCAAGAGATCTAGTGATCTCTTTGCCCTCAGTAAGGTTAGCTTCTCCCTAATTATTGGGGTTTTAACAGGTCATTGCATATCGGCGTCCATGCTCCAAGGCTGATAATCTTAACAGACGCCAGTTGCAAAAGCTGTATGAACAAATAAGGAAGGGCTAAGTTCGGGTGTCACCGAACATTTTATACTCTCGCACGATAAAGTGATAATCGAGATTTCATTATCCGTCATTTACATATTTTTTTATTTTGCTGTAAAATTAATTAGATTAGTAGTTCCTGAGATATGGTTTTTGGTCCATAAGTGGGCGATGCCACGCCCATTTTCAAATTAAAAAAAAAGCCTGGGTGCAGCTTCCTTCTGCTATTTCTTCCGTAAAATTTAGTGTTTCTGACGTTTTTGTTAGTCGGTTAACGCACTTTTAGTGATTTTCAACATAACCTTTGTATGGGAGGTGGGCGTGGTTATTATCCGATTTCTTTTTTGAACTGTATATGGAAATGCCTGAAGAAAACGACTCTGTAGAGTTTGGTTGACATAGGTATAGTAGTTTCCGAGATATGTACAAAACACTTAGTAAGGGGCGGGGCCACGCCCACTTTTCCAAAAAAATTACGTCAAAATATGCCCTTCCCTAATGCGATCCTTTTTGCCATATTTCACTTTAATATCTTTATTTATGGATTATATATGACACTTTATAGGTTTTCGGTTTTCGCCATTTTGTGGGCGTGGCAGTTTTGCCCATCTTCGAACTTAACCTTCTTATGGAGCCAAGAAATACGTGTACCAAGTTTCATCATGATATCTCAATTTTTACTCAAGTTACAGCTTGCACGGACGGACGGACAGACAGACGTCCGGATTTCAACTCTACTCGTCACCCTGATCACTTTGGTATATATAACCGTATATCTGACTCTTTTAGTTTTAGGACTTACAAACAACCGTTATGTGAACAAAACTATAATACTCTCCTTAGCAACATCTGACATCCAAACGAACTCGTAGGGGTGACGCTATGCAGAAATAACTGGGGCACTAATGCCAAAGCGACCTCCGTCCCGTTAAAACCCTGGCAGGCCTTAGAGTACGACTCCCTCTTTGCACTGGCCGGCTGCGTACGAACTCTCTCATATGGGCGTGCACCAACCATTGCCTTGATTTTTTACTGACACAACTTTGGGACCACGAAAAGCGACTACGTACCAGGGAGGTGGATATTGGCTCTGAGTTGGGACCTTTAAAGTATGGAAATTGAACCACAAAAGCAAGTAAGTGGGTTGACGTTCGATGGAATCGACCTCTTCAAACAAAGACAGTGAAAGGGTATCGAAAAATAAGAAGTAACGGCAGCGAAAAGGTTAAAATCTGATCATCGCTTAGCAATCAAAATCTTGGAGCGCGACGATAATAAGAATGTTTCACAGAAATTTGAAAACTTTGCTAGTGAACTTGAGTGGACCAAGAGAGTGCTGAGCAGAAATGATAAACACCGAGCAGGATACAGAACCAACGTTTAGCAAAATTGCTAAACTTGCAGGCTCCATTGAGCTTAGGGTGTTTTACCGTAGCAGAAAGAATGGATGCGGCTATATCTCCAGTCTTCATGAAGGTGGTCAAGAGAAATCCCGGACCAGATCACTGGCCAGCTGCAGGAGTGTAAGGGAAACTTGCCAGTGATTTGACTAGAGCCAAAGTTGCATGGGAGGAAAATGCAGTGGAAACATCTAGGAATTTTCTACTTCACTTTCCAGCTTTCGCCAGACTAACGTTGAAGGATCTTAATTACCATACTTTCTACGAACCGCTCGAATTGACTCTAGTAGATATTAGCCAGCTCGATAAATTTTTGGCTGAATCTAACTTTTTGCAGATATACAACGGTATTTCTGATCCATACATAGGAGTTCTGCGCATCACAACGGACAAGCATCTCGTGCAGTCTATATGGGAGTAATCATGGTCTCACTAATATCATCGTATTTACAACTAAGGGGTCGCACATGAGATGCTGGGGAAGGTAGTTGAGGATGCCACATTCAACAAACGCATCATTACTGTTAAATGGGTTTAAGAGTATGACAACAAAACTGTACACCCGTCTAGCGAGTAGCGCTAAAATGAGCTGAAATTAGAAAAAAATAAAATTCGCTGAAGGCACTGAAGGCCAGCCAAACCGAATATCGAGCTTATTCTAACGGAGAATGATTTATAAATTAGTTTTTAGATTATTATGAATGCCAAATTTGGATAACAAAGAAAGAAAAAGCAGTCAAATATAAGCTTCTACTCAAAAAACATAGAAAATTTTTTATATACGAGAGATTAAGAATTTTTGGGTCCGAAAGTCAACGTAAACAGTTCTCTGCTAATCTTAAAGCGTGAAAGTTATCAAATAAATTTGTAAAGCTACAACACCAACATTTTAGACTTAACTGAAATTTTTAATAATGAGAATAAAGAAAAAAATTCACCAAAAGGCTTGTTTTTGAGTTTCCGTTCATTCTAAAAATACAATCTCCTTCTCATTTACCTACTTTCTTCCACCCCCTCTGGGTCTTTCAATAAATACGCTCAATCTCCTTTGACCTTCGCCACTGGATTGTAGCCAAATGACGTCATATACACATTTAATGCTTATACATATGTTAATAACGGTATATTGGACCCCTGGCTGACGCATCAAATAACTTCCGCTAAATCTTATCCTTTTATTTCCCAGCCTATACACACACAAACATCCGTGTAAATAAAATGTAAATTACATTTTGTGTTAATTTATTCAAAACGAATGCGAAAACAAGCAATAAACGAAACAACAAAAGCAAAAACAATACCAACAGCCACAAAAGCGGAGAGTGATTTAACAAAATTAGTTGATATCAGCGGCATAGCATCTTCCCCAAAAGCGATAGGATCTTTACACTTACGAAAATTAATGCAAATACTTCTGCAGCATAGCATACAAACAGGCGCACAAAGGGGGTTGTAGTAAGGTCAAATAAATATTTTCCTTTGTAAATAAAAATAGTAGCGGTAAAAGATTGGAATGCGCTGCGTACAATGGAAATGAAAGGGGATAAGCGAGTGGCAAAGCGAAAAAGAGAGGCTGTGAGTGAGTGCAGACACAGACAAACATAAAGGCATGAACTCTTTCAAAGCATGGGTCAAATGAAGGCGCACACACAAATACTAATATAACTGATATTACATACACATACAAGTGTGCGAGTGAGCTATTTCATTTGAATTACAGCGCTTGGACTTCGGTCGACAGTCGTAAAGCTAAGCCGATAAGCATCTATGTTAACAGCGCTTGGACGCGGCCAGACAACCGCTTTCACACATGCAACATTTGTATTTCTGTGCATGCTCAGCAGCAGACATTCAAACAGTACAAACGATGGGCACAAACTCATGCAAAAATTGCCATATTTTATGTCAACCAACTTTGAGAAAAGCAAATGAATTAAAAGCAGACAAAAATGATACTCAAAAAAAAGTGGAAAAAGATATTAAAAACAAAAATCTGAGTAAAGGATGATGAAATGTCAATGGATAAATTTTGAAGCAACAGTGGGGACCTGAAAAAAATGTTAACCTAACACAAGATAACGATTCATTATTGCAAAATAACGCTTGAAAAGAGAGAGAGCAAATGCACTGTAATTTAAAACAAAAAATTTGGTTTCTTACTACAAAAACAAAGTTTGAATTTTTTCTAAAATTAAATTTTCTAAATTTTATGTGCCAGAAATTTTATATTATATTAGCTGACCCCGCAGCCGTTGCTCTGCGCGAAATTATGTGTTTCGAAATGAAAATAAAGTTAAATTTATCTTTTCATTTTTGTTTTTTTTTTCAATGTAACGCAGCTTGATTTTTTGGTTTCTGTCCCGGTGTACAGAAAAGATGGTTTTCCAATTCGTGAGCATGCCACGGCCGTGTGGTAAAAACATAGCATTTCCAAATTTATGCCTCAAACTATGCGACTATCCTGCAATTAGGTCCTGTTGATTGTCATCTCAAATTCGATTTTCACTGGAAACGAAATACGTTTGAACTGAAACGGGAAATCGTTAGAACTCAAAGGAATTCGTAGAATCAAGCACTCTGTCCCCTTGTATTTGATAGGTGCATCACAATCAGTCGGGTTCCATTACACAGTTTCGGGGCATGATGATTGCGAAGCATAATAATTACAGATCCAAAATTCAATGCGTCGTCTTCTTTGTCAAGACGATTGATCGATTTGTATGAGCGCAAGTCTCCCGGAATTTGACTTTGAATCTTCCAGTTTAAGTCAACAACATCGGTATTTTTGCAGCTAACATTACGCGCGCACTTAAGGAATCATAGTTATGATAATTTGGCCAATGTCCGAATATTTATGATGAGTTCATCTTTTGTGAAATGATAAAGGGAAGATGGAATTGATATCGAACAACCGGAAGTATCAACCGAAATTCTACCATTTCCAATTTTTAGCGAAGGTCATGTAAAATGTCTTCGGCAATGTAATTTTTGTTCGTATCCCATAATTGACGCGAATTTGAAGGCTGATATGTCGAAATGAATGCGAACTTCATTTTCATTCTAGTGATCAACATGTTCCAGCAATTGTAATTGCTGTCTTACTTCTCCAAAATTTGCACACACCATACCATTCACAGTAAGCAATGACTCAAATAAAGTTGAACCGCGTACATTAATCAATAGCAACCAAAGGTAGAAGCAGTCGTCGTTTTTCGGGTGGATTGTGTAAATTCGTCCTAATGCATTAGTTGAGAACACATCTGGATGTCAATCTAGTAGTTGGCCTTGCTTTCTGCGCAACTATTTCTTCGACGATGCATCCATGTATAATATAAGGTAGAGCAATGTTCTCGCTAGCGGATAACTGACGAAAGTTGAGAAAAAACTCGTCAATGTTAATTTTGTTGCTGGGGGTGTTTTCTCTGTCTGTACTGTATTCTCTGGGTTGAAATATACTCTTTGACCACTCTCCAAATTAACTGCGAGACGCACAACAGTCGGAAAACGTTCATGAATCGCAAAAGTAAATATCCTACAAGGCTCTTTATTGCAGTTCACATATCGACCGTATCGTTCGTACTTACAAACGTATTTTATCGATTTCACCAAACTGCAATATTAAACATTGATATGAGTTTTGAATGTGCATTAGACAATAATGGTGAATATAGTACGATCCATGTGTTGTCAACTTCGATATTCACTCTTCTAAATTTAATGCTGAATGTTCTGCCATTGTCGTCTGGTGAGCGACGCCGATAGGGTTGATATTCATCATTTCCAGTTTGTGTTTCCGAAAGAAAAGAACGAGGATAGCGTTTCATGCATTTATTGTCAGACATACAAACCGAAAAGATGAACCATATTGGTTTCCACCATTTCGTATAATACTGGATCATTCTCTACATTAGGAATTTCCGCAGAAATGATTTCATCAATTTGATCTGGTGTAACCATCATCCAAAGAAAAATGCGGAGAAAAAATCTTTTGCCACTCAACAAAGTACATCTACCATCCAACAGCACCACATATTCCTTGCTTCAAGATAAAGTCAATCAAACATCGTAACTGTTGTTTGAAAAGTTATGCTGTGACATCGTGACGATCGCTTGCTGATTGACCGCTATCCATAATTCCGCACGTTTGTCACCGCATCCTGGAAGTACTTCTTGCCTTGCCTTGCCTTGGGCTGCCATACGTTGATGGCAAAAAAAAACGTAGACCGATATTAGGGCGACCTCTTCGTGGCTTCGTAACAAATTTCAATCTGCAATAGACCTCTTTGTGTGAAACACTCGTAAAGTTTTCACTGAATACTTTTCAATAATTTTTCTTTTGAATGGCCGGAATAAAAAAGCAAGCGACAGAATTGAATGATTACAAATCAAAATATTGAAAACAAAAAAAAAAAAAATTAAAATAAAAAAATTGTATGGAAAAAAGTTACTTTTTGAATTTGTCCAATTTTCCGACTTTTCCTCATGAAAAGTATAAGGTATTTTTATTTCTAAACCTTTCCGATTCACAACGAACAACCTCTGAAAATTTCATTAAGATTGGTGCAGCCATTCTCTTAGCGATACTAACAAACAAACTTTCATTCGTTTGTATGGGAAAAAGAAAATTTAGGGGTTTTGCGGCAGTTATTCGAATTTTTCTCGCCGTAAAAACCATCTTTGAAACTCATAGTGGATGCTTCCTTTCCAATCCCACCAAACACTCAGCATGAACTTTCGAGGCGTCAATCCTGGCTTAGCGACCATTTGTTGAGTTTTTCCACGCTTGGACCATGATCTTTCTTGCACATTATTGTCGTATTTCATCCACTTTTCGTGTCTTGTTACCATTCGCTACAGGTATGGTTCGATTTTATTTCGTTTCAACAAATAATCGCAGATGTTAAATCGGTCAATTAAATTTTTCACAGGCAATTCATGTGGTACCCAAACATCGAACTTCTGTTTATAGCCAGCCTTTTTTAAATGTTTTAAAAACATTTGGTGATGAATGTTAAGTTCCTTAGCGGTGTCATGGCTGCTAATGTGATGGCCCAGGTCAATCCTTTCCATAATTTCATCGAATTTTTCACCGATGGGTCGACCAGAGCGAGGTGCATCTTTCGCATCGAAATTTCCAGAACGGAAGCGAGCGAACCATTATTGTGCTACACGAACTAATTCCGCATCGTCTCGGTAAACTTCAAAAATTTCATTGGTGGCATTCTTCCCTTCCCTTCCCTTTTTAATACAAAACTTTCAAAATATAGCGAATTTTTCACACAAAGCAAAATCGGTTCAGGATACAAACAAAGTACTTGGCTGGAAGCTGCTACCCATGCCGCCGTATTCGCCAGACTTTTCCGCTATAATTTTGTGAATGTACAACATTTTCATCTATTTATCAAGTAAAAATATTTTAGAACTCTTTTTGCAAGTTTTAGAGGAGGGAGTGTCCTAAAAGTACCATTGGGATATTAAGAAACCATATTTTTCAAGAAGCAGTAGTTTCAATAAAAAATTCACAAATTCAATCTCCGAAATGCGTAAATTTTCTTTGAAAAAATTACGGTCGCCCTCATAGCAGTTTTTCACATAATAAATATTACATTTCCAAATACATTCATAAAAAAACTGATTCACAACCCCTCATATTATAGTTATTATTATTAGTAGCCAATTGAGGGGCAAACAAATGTGGCATGTTGCCACTTCGCTGAATTTATAGCATATAAACTCGCTTAAGTGCACTGCCCAGTTGAATGATGTTCAGCGAATCAAAAAAAGCACAAAAAATAAAATGAAAATTATTTGTTAAATTACTCACTTAAATGAAGTAGATAATGAGCACGCGAACCGCTGTGCGAACAAATTGAAAGTAGGTTAAAAAGTGCTCATTCACACGCCACGAATCCACTGCGCCCCAAACAGCGCTTGCCACATTCCACATCCGCCTCTCATTCGCGCCCCTCCGAGCAAGAGTGCTGTTTTATTCCAGTAAATTAGTTTTCCTACTTCAATCGTGCAGCTTATCGATTTCAATTTAAAATTGTGCTTTAAATGAGTTCGTTCCTTTTTTTCCTCTCTCTCTCTCTCTGCACTTTTTCTTCGCTTAAGCGCTTGATTTCGATTTTGATTTTGCATCATTTTACTTTCCGTTCATTCATTAATTGTTTTTCCATACAACCGACTCCACTACGCCGCCCCCTTTGCCCTGCATCAAATCTAGTTAATATTTTGAGTTGCTGTTGTTGTTGCTGGTGCTTTGCTCGCTCTCACAGCGGTTACCGACTGCTACGAAAACGATGGTTGTTTCTCATTTAATGCCAAACTTTATCGTTTAATTGAATCGGCAAGGGACCGGTGCTGGCATAACCTTACATATAAACGTAACCATACCCATACACACACTCATACTCATCTACTCACTTCTACCTAAGCATAATCATATTTGTATGCTCTCACAGCTTTTCATGGAAAAATGTGTTTAAATTCGATTCTTGCTCCCCTCATTTGAATACACGTGCTGCTGCTTTGGCTACATAATTTCACTCAAACACATACAGTCATACACATGTACATGTATTATGTATTGTTAATTCTTAAAGTCTCAAGGACACTGCCAAGTATCGAACACTTGTATTACAATCGAGTGGCCGAAGAAATTCATAATTGTCTTTGTACTCTTGGGGCAAGCAATCAAAAACATCCATATTTACATAAATGTTCGGTTTTATTGCGGTGAACTCTAAACGCCTTTGGGTCATTGTAGGTCAACAAGCGCCTGCGTTTACCTTTTGTGATTTAAGTTTGAAACGCATTAAGACTTACGTCAACAACTTTATACTCTCGATGTGGTTAGGCATTCAGTATATTTATATATTTGTAACTATTCCGAGCAGTTTTTGCATCAAAATGTTTGTAATTAAAGCCCAAGTTTGATGAAATGTTCTTATAAATAGATCTAAATGATTTTTTTTTTTAAATCTCTCCTCAAAATCTAGGGCGATCATGAAATTAATATATACATATATATATATATATATATATATTACTAAATTTTGCATATATTTCTTCTAATTATTTTAAATTTCATTTTACGCATCAAGTATTGAACTCATTACTACCAAACACTCTGTAACCGCCTGAGAGTAGGCAACACTTATTTTCTTCTAGGCCAAACCGACTCCTTCAGCATTTCATTTTAAGTAAATGAACATTGAAATAAATTTAAAAGCAAGTGAGGCTAAAATCAACTACTATATGAATTCTGAAATTACGGGTTCACAAAATTAATTTTTTCGGGATCCCGAAAAAATTTTCATATACATTTTTATGAATGTAAGAATTCAAATGAAAATAAAGGTGAATCACACTTAAATCAAGTAGTATATATATCCTTGGAGAATCAGAAATGAAAATTTCGGGATCCCGATACATTATTTTCTGTGGAAAAACTTTCAAAAAATATCTTAGTTTACACAAGGTAGCACCACTACATTAACTTTTAAAACTAAAGATATTCGAACTTACACAGTTTTCGTTAAATTTAAATTCCTTTCAATAAATACCTAATAATCTCATTGTATTCCACTTCAAATCATTGAGAAGACTGCCGGTAAACTATAGCCTTTGTTAAGCTAGTATAAATCATACATTTTTAGTTAAACCTGCCTTGAAACACCAAGCAATCCAGTTCCAGTTTCTAAACACTATTTTACAATTTTCGGTTTATTAAGACTCTAACTTAATAATCTTATGCACTTAAACCCGTAAAGTTCAAGCATAACAAACCTTCGCTTACTTTAAGTACACTTAGGGAAATCAAGATGAAAGGTGTGTGCACAATAAATCCAAACAAAGTACTCATTGACGGGGAAATAGAGCATAGAAATGATAGATTCAGTCTGATGAAGTACGAATTTATTTGAATCGCTTGACTTAATTATGTTTATAGCAAATACAGTTTTAAGATTATTCAATTAATCAAAAACCATACTTATAACTTAAACTAAAAACTGAGATAAATTTTATGCAAGACTTTTTCATCCAATAAAATCTGACCGCCTAGGATGAAGCAAATGTTAGTATTTAGTACTGAGCAGTCAAAAGATCATAATATCTCATAACAACGATCGTATCCGAAAATCAAAAAATTGGCTTTTCATTTTGAATGGTGGCACGTTCGATTCGCCGTAGTAGCTAAAAAATAACGACTTTACACTAGAAATCAGTTGCAATCCTTCAAGTATATTATTTTTAGAATTCATCAAAAAGTATAAGCATTATTAAAATAAATATTATAAATATTTTTATGAATCGTCTGTAATTGTTGTTATTGTTCAACTAGCGCAAGTCGCATTAAGCATTACCCCATTCCCTGATTCATGAAAAAGAAAGTCATTATATGTGTTATATTAGGGCTGAGGTAATTCGTGCACCGATTATATACACTTTCAGCGTTAATGTAGTATGCAGATACAACACTGTATTTTCTAAGATATTCTACATATTGACCGATAGATACCCGTACAATATAAACAGTATATTTCGGGGAGGAAGTTCGAACTCTTTCTATTAGGTATAAAGTAGCTAAGGGTAGTATTAACCCGATTTTATCCATTTTTGGCATTATCACATACAATTTGAGCAGTTGTGGCACAGTCTTGACATTCTATGGTAATAAGAAGGTTAAACTATGCAGTATTTGTGTAAAGTTTTATCCCGATATATTCTTTACTGCTTGATTTGTATACTGGAAAGAAAAAAGAATCACATGGAATTTATAATTGTGTTATATGGGAAGTAGATATAGTTGTTGTCCCATTTCGCTGTACTATAAAAATGTCAAGGTAATATTAGAGTAAGTTCTGAGATATGAAATTTTACCTATAGTATTACTCAAGTAGGCCGAATCAATGTGGAGATAAATCATCTTTAACATGCGAATATCTTCTGAATGATTCATCCGAGAGTTGAAGAGGGAAGCGAAACGCATTTTCAGACAAAAAAGAGAGAAGCCGAATTGGTGTGAGTTCGAAGAGCTTGACAAGCTTGTCATTCTACGAAAAAATGCGGCGTTTAACAACACGTTTCAAGACCGGAGCCGAGCTGAGCTATTCAAATATGGCGGCAAATAACTGATAAGGAGCATGTATCAGATTCCTTAAACAATATAGTCGGACGAAACCACAAAACGGAGGACCCCCACTTTATGCGTCAACCACCGCAGAATAAGCCTAATCTACATCGCATATACAAGGTCTGTCGCAAAAGAAACAGAACTTTTTAAATATAACTGTTTCTGGTGGCGCCACCTATTGGTGGGTATATGAAATAAAAAGTTTGATCTCTTGTTGACATTTCGTAAAAATTTTAAGACAATTGGATAACTACAATCGATGTTATCGATCAAAAAGTGACAGCAGCTTTTGGTCATCGGTCGTAAAATGCAAAGAGCAAATATTAAATTTTGTTTTAAACTAGTAAAAACGTTTACTGAAGCATTTCAAATGATGAAAAAAATTTATGGTGATCAGTGCCTATCCCGTAGTAATGTGCATGAGTGGTTTAAGCGATTCCAAGAAAGCCGTGAGGACCTCTGTGACGATGAGAAGTCGGGCCGGCCAAAATCAAAAAAGAAGTCAAAAATAAAGACAATGCCGATTTGCTTTTACGATTCCGAGGGTATTGTATACCGATAGTTCGTCCCACCTGGCCAAGCGATTAATGCTATGTTTTATCTTGGTGTTATGAAGGGTCTTTTGTCACGATTTCGTCGTGCTCGACCACAATACCGTGAGGCAGGGTCCTGGCGCCTGTTGCACGATAGTGCGCCGTGTCATCGGTCGACGCTTGTCACTGATTTTTTGACAAAAAACTTCATATTAACCATTAATCACTCACCCTACTCACCTAATCTGGCACCCTGTGATTTTTACCTATTTGGAAAACTTCATTTGCCCATGAAAGGACACTGGTTTCAGGACATTTCAGCTATCCAAAAGACGACGACCGATATTCTCAAGAGTATTCCGAAAAATGACCTTAAACACTCATTTGAAATGCTAATTGACCGGGCTAAACGCTGTATCGAAGCACAAGGAAACTACTTTGAATAAAAAAATATAACTTTTGAAAAATATTAATTTTTTGTTGTTTTTTTAACAGTCCTGTTTTTTTTTGCGACAGACCTTGTAAGTTTCCAACGAGCATGCTGTGTGAAATATTAAAGCCCATCGTCAACAAACTGTTTGAACCTTATTAGTGTGGCTTCAAGCTTGGAAAACCAACAACTGACGAGATATCCCAAATCCCAAATTTTAAACAAACAGTGAGCAATAGGCAAAAAAAAAATACTTCGAGATTCAGAGCTGAATGGAAAAGGTACAATCTTCCGCAAAAGTGTACAACTGCTGGTGTACACCGATGACATCGACATCAATGGCCATGGCAACCGCGCTGTTAGTTGTAATTTCTCCAGGTTGGACAAAGAAGCGAAGCAAAATGGTCTGGTAAAGAACGAGGGCAAGTCGGAACTTCTCGTGTCATCAAACAAACAGTCGTAGCATTCGCAACTTGGCTCCCACGTCACTGTTGACAGTCATAACTTCGAATTCGTAGATAATTGCATCTACCTTGGAACCAGCATTAACACCAACAAAAACATAGCCTTGAAATCGAAAGCAGAATAACTATTGTCAATAAGTGCTACTTTGAACTGAGTAGGCAATTGAGCAGTAAAGTCCTCTCTCAACGGACAAATAATAAATTCTAGAAGTCATTTGTATAGATATTTTATATATTGCGTAGTCGAAAAAGTATTTTCGTATTTTGTCAATAGATGTCCTATATCTCCAGTGCTACCAATCACATTGTGTCACAACATATGTTTGGGAATGGAGAGATTTTAAGCTTAATTCAACCAAAAAACAAATAAATTCGGGAAAATTGAAAAAAAGTTACAGCTATTCAAAAATGGTTGAAAATAATGAATAAATTCGTTATATTTTGAAATGTTTGTATAAAAAAGGGAAAAATGCCAAGCAGCCACCCATGAAATTGTGAAGTTTACGGAGACGATGCTGTATCAGTTCGTGTAGCACAACATAGAGTCGCTCGCTTCCGTTCTGGAAATTTCAGAATTTCGATTTACACTGGTGCAATAATGTCTCTATCGGAAAAATGGCAAAAAGTGTTCGACCAAAATGGCATATCTTTTCTATTTATTTATTAGTACAAATATAAAAAATTAAGTTGAAGTGTGGCAGAAATACGAAAAGACTTTTTCGACTACCCAATATTATTCTTTAATAGAAAGAGCGAAATAAATTATATGGCAAAATATTTTGACTCATATTGAAGCTTCCCTAATTAATTATTAAAATAGGATTATAGACCAGTTTTCATAATCTAAATCGAAATTGCCTACAATTTGTAAAGAGTTTCACTTTCATAGCGGTTTTATAAAACCGCAAGTTTTTTGTTTTCACTCTCTGGCACACTTTTGACATATTAAAAACCACGGATAATACGCCAAAGTCTCTAAAAAGAGGTGCGAGTACCTCAAAATAGACAGTAATAAATTAAAAAAATATGAAAAGGTAGTAATAAAAATTTTTTAGACGCTTTTTTAACTTCGCAACTTTTTTCATTTTTTAAATATTATTTTCTATACCTTTTTCATTTAAAAACTTGAAAATTGGTTCTAATTAAAGCCATTCTAACAGTAAATTCGTTTTCCATACTGCCACTTTTCAAGCGAAAGGTGCGAAGCAAAAAATAATTATTTTCAATTAAACCCATTTCAATTAAAGTGACATAAATAAATCTTTTTTCGCCGCTTCCGAAGCTCGTTTATTGTTTTCAGCGCCGCAACAAAGTACACAAATTACAACAAAATAAATACGAAATTATTATTATTTGCCGGTGTTTTTTTTATTTATTATTATTGTTGTTGTTGTTGTTGCAGTAATAATGCTGAATGTTTTACAGCTCATAATCGGCGATGTTATCCGGCGTGTGAAGCGCGGAAAATCCTAAACTCACACAAATACGAACCAGCATCGGGAAGTGCGAGTAAACGTGCGCTTAATGTCGACTTTCATAAATCATAATTTAATTTAAAATTAAATGCATTGTAAATAAAATAAGCAACCAACAACAGCTACAACGCAAACCGTATTCATAAGGGAAATAAAGTGTGTGTGTGTGTGAAGTGAAAAAAGTGCGCGAAGCGAAATAAAGTGAAAACGGCGGGCGGCAGTCATAAATTCCGATTTCGGCTTACAAACAGAATTACAATGATTACCAGCTGGTGGAGTGAGAAAAAAGTGCGCGCTCACACTAACACACACACACACGCGCGCGCGCGCAAATACACAACAAGCGCACAAATAAATATGGCGGCGGACACTAAGGGGCGCGCGGCAGTCGTAATCGGCTAAAAAGTTGAACGCCGGATTTGGGAAAAAATTCACGAAAAATATGCTCAAAATAATGGGTGACAACGGCGAAAAGTATGGCATGAATATTTGAAAACAAATAAAATGGAGAGAATGAAAGCAAATCAAACCACAACAGCAATCGCAGTAATGAAAGTGCCCGAACAACAACAACAACAACAAAATAGCAACAAATGCAAAAGGGCAAACGCTTAACTTTTCGTAAACACCTTTTCCGGTTGCCACTACAGTACAAAAGCGCCGAAAAACGCGCAGACAAACGCGCCCACTCTCTCTGTGTTTGTGGGGAAATGCGCCGCAACAAAAACAAAGAAATAAAAAAAGTAAACGCTTTTCATTTTAAATAAGCACTATAGACAAGCGTTTATGGCCAACGCTTTGTGGCGCGCGCGTGCGACGGGCGTATGGCGCGTCCTTGTTGCGCGCTGTGACAGCGTCATGCGGAAACAATGAGTACGGCCGCGGAAGGGTAATAAATTTAAATGCGCAGCGCCGCGACAAACTCCACTCGCATTTCCTGCGCCCCACCATCAACTCTGCTAACCTTCCTTCTCCACTCGGCTCGTCGAAGTGACACTTTTATCCTTTTTATTTGCGCGCACGCATCGCCCGCAGCTAATCACTGCCAGTCGCTGGACAAGCGCGCATTAGCCGCCGCTCTCTCTCTTTTTGTGTGTTTGCGTGTGTGTGCGTGCACGACGCACATTTGTTTTGCTGCGTTCTGCGAGTGGCGAAAATATCGCCGATTTAACGTGGCTTTTGCTGGCGCGCCGCCTGTCGGCAGTGCGTGCCTTTTCACGCTTTCATATTCATTACTCTTCCTGTCGCTTTTGGGCTATTTTTTGCCTTCATTCCCAATTATTTGAGCGCTTTTTGTTGTTGCTGTTGTTTTTTTGCGCTTTGTTGTGCATATTTATTGGGAAATTTTTATTAGCTGCGAATTTGTTGTGCGGCACACAGCTTACGTAATTTGGAAAAAAGCCGCTGCTGTTGCTGTTGTTGTATTTTTTCATGCCCAACTTTTTTGGATTCTATGTATTTTATTTTTCTTTCTTGTTGCTGTTTTTTGCTGCGCTTTGTTTGCATTAAGTGGTTTGGTCTTTTGGTCCTTTATTTATTTTTGCGTTGAAAGTGTGTGGCAAGTGCCGCAGTTCGTATGATTTATATTTTTAATAAGCCGCCGCACTTGGCACTGATTGCTTTTCGAAAACTCACAGTGAATTGTAATTACAAAAGCGCAAAAGGGTTTTGGCGTTGTTTTGTTTTTGGCTTTGTTATTTGATAAAAAAAAGTGTATATTTATCCCTTTCTTTGTCTGTTTTTGTATTGTTGAACAAATATCTGCCGGATTAGCGGAGGCGACAAATAAAACTCAGTAGTGCAGTGAAATTTTTGATTCAGTTGTTTATCAACGGATGTTCAATATTATAACTGTACTTCACTGCAATTTTACTTGTGAGGACTTGTATACAACGTACATTCCCTCGTTATGGAGGAATGGCCAAGGTAATTTATATTACTACGAGTATGAGCAAAAAATAGTTTTTTCATAATTTTAAAATTTTTAATTTATTCTCCAAAAACTATTTAGTTTCCTTGGCCCCAATACACTTTGCCCACGGGTTTTCCAATCCTCGAAACAGTTGTTAAAGTTAATTTCCGGAACAGCCTTCAATTCGCGTAGCGACACAAGTTTAACGTTCTCAAACGACTCAAAACGATTTCCCCGTAGCAGTCGTTAGAGTTTGCTGAAAGCTAGAAGTCTAAATCAGGCAAATGGCAGTGGTTGCGGCACGATATTGGTTGAAAATTTGGCGAAAAACCAAGGCTTGTCGGCCCATAATTTCGGCCTCTTTTTATGAATAGCTGCACGCAAACGACGCATAACGCTCAAATAGTATTCCTTGTTGACAGTTTGGCCGGTCGGAAGGAACTCAGAGTGCACCAAAACTTGATAAGCTATCAACATAACCTTGATTTTTGATCTGCTTTGACGTGGTTTTTTCAGCTTCGATTCACCTTTGCCACAATACTCGACCAACTGATCATCTGTTTCCGGGTTGTAAGCATAGACAAAGACTCATCGCCAGTAATAGTACATTTCATGATATCCTGGTAGTCGGAAAGCATTGTCTCACAGAGGTTAAGGCGACGCTGTTTTTCAAAAAACTGGATTGATATTGGAACTAATTGTGCTTTCATCTTTTTTAGCTACAAATGATCTTTTAAAATAGATAAAGGAAAGAATTTTCACTGATCATTCTGATATGTCAATAAGATCTTTGATTGTTAATCGTCGATTCTCAAGCACGAATTCCTTTATTTTATTGACGTGTTGAAACATCAATTGATGTTGATGTCTGTCCTGGACGTGGTTCGTCGTCAGCGCGTTCTCGTCTCTCTTTGAATAATTTATACCAATCAAAACACTTTCTGCCAACAAACTATTACACCGAAGGCCTTTTCCAAAATTCTTAACATTTCGGCACCAGAACTGTAATACTTCTTAAAGTCTTACTAGTTTTTGCTCACAGTAATATACCAAAAGCCAATTGAGCGCTCTTAAAGATCTGGTCATCTCCGCACCTCGGCTGAAATTGATTGAACAGATGCTACTGGGCAGGTTCATGATTTCAACGCGGGGAGTTTCAATGATGTGTAGATCTGTCCAAAGAATTCCAGAAGTTATGCCGCCATTAGTAACTGGTACCAAGGTAGCAATAGGGAAGAAAGCAAGCAATTTCGCACAAATTTTATGTTGGAAGCAATCATGGGAACCAAACTTAGGTAAAGGGAGCGTCTATAGCACTTTATACCAATAAAATAATCACACTAAGTGTATCTCCCATTTTAGTTAACTTAAAGTTAAGCAACATTCTGATATTCTTAACAAGTTCCTGTTTGTACCTAAAACTAGGGGATTTTTGAAATCCATTAGAAAACTACTTAAAATCGGTCCCCAATCTTTCATTCCTCTCCAGAGAGAAGTAGAATATTTACGTACAGATCGAAACTGGATTAACGAGTGGGAGGTGGTGTTCATTCAGCAAGTTTAGACTCTAGAATTGCCTTACATATCACTACAGTGTCTTTTAAACGGAGATCACAGCAGTTAAAGAACCCCTCTTGTTCTGAAAAAGAGGATGCTTAGGACAAGAATTATATTTATATTCACATACATCCAAGCAACTTTGAGATCAATAAAGCCCTTTAAGATGATGTGGAAGAATGTCTTGATCTGTTAATGGAAGTAACATCCAATTTCACGATTAGCCGGCAACTAACTAGATAGAACAGGCAGCACCCTACAATTAAGCTTCGAAAAAGAGGAATATATAGAATATATGTAGCTCTGGCAATTATAAATATTTAATCGAGAAATGTCTTAGAGATAATACCCAGTGTCAGTGGTAACAATCACTGACTTGTTCAACAAGCAGACAAAAGTGACATGAGTTTAGGCATATTTCATATTAAACAAGAATGACATAAGAGCTCTTTACTCTCCAACACTGTCTGATTGGTAGACATGCCAGCAGACTGGGAATACCATTCAAAGATTATTGTAATGTATAAGCTACGAAGAGGTAGAAGAAGAAGAGACAAAAGAACATCGTCTATGTGTATAGGAAAAAACCGGGACTATCGGTGGCGCCTTCCTTGACGATGTCTCAAAAGTTGCTTATATAAAACTGTTACAACTGAAGAACTTCATGAAGACCACAGATTAGTTCGGAGAGAAACTGGTAGAGCTTTAGTTCCGGTGGTCTCACAATGGACCTACTAAAGGCCTTGGTGTCTCGGCCGACATCCACCTTACCCACCTACTATTATATGTACAATAGATTGCTATTAAGTGCGCATTTTCTATAAGAATAAGTTAATATGAAACCTATATAGTTACTATCTTAAACCTATATAGCAATAATATTATATTTTCTACACTTTTTCCGAAGACTACTACTTCCACATTAATAAGTTTTCTGTTACTGTTTTTGATTAAGAGTGTGAGAAAGGTACAACGATGAATATAAACGGTCTGCAAATAAATATTTCTCTTAAATCCACGATCGATGATCATCGGATATTCTTACATAAACGCCCCAATACGGCCAAATATAACTTCTTATTAGCCATCTGTCCCTCCAGAACAAATTCATGATGCACCAAACCACGAATATCGAATAAACAATGAGCATCACCTTCAATTTTGAACGCTTTAGCGTGTTTTTTTGGTTTCGGTTTCCCCTCCATCCCGATGATTGTTGACTTGTTAGCATGTCAAACTCATAAGCCCATGCCTTATCGGCACTTATAATGCACCCCATGAATGCGGGGTCGGAATTCGTAAGATCAAACATGTCCAAAGTAACCTGTTTATTGTACTATTTTTGAAAAAAAAACAGCTTTATTGGGACCAGTCGAGCAAGAATGCGTTTAATACCCAAAATATCCTCCAAAATAATTCGAGCGGACTCTCGAGAGATGTCAAGCTATTAACCTATGGTGTAGTGGTATGGTATGGTACAGGCTTCATTTTTTCCTAATAAATACTACACCAACCAAGACTGTGGAGGTTACCACAAACAAGTGAAGTATGAGGCAATGCTTATGCTTATGATTTTATGCCATTAGAGCCAAGCTAAGCTGATCCAGGCTATTCAGTCCCTTGATGGGTGGTTTGAATGCAATGGATCCTGAAGGAAAATCTCATTGCTTTGAAGACAAGCAATGCAGAGCATGCCACAAAGTTACATTTGGGTAGTGTTTGGATGGAGCAAAGAGCTCTTATTTTAAGCAATATTGAGCTTAGTTACATAGTAGGGTTCATCACATGGCACCTACCCTTAAGATCGCTATTTGGACGGAATGGATTTCAAGAAGAAATCAAGGCTCTTTAAGCCCCTCAGAATCCAGAAAAGCAATTATGTAAAGTACAATTGTATGCCGTAGTTGTCAACTTTAACAAGATTGAACTAACGTCAGTATCAGTGATGAGTGCTGTGGGGAAAAGATCCTACTTTGTGGTAACCCATATTAATATTAATCGCCTCAGATCGTGAAAATATCATTTATTGAGTCAACTAGTTACTGCGTCAAGCTACATTTTAGAGTGGAAACTTATAACATCTGAACAAATTTGACACGGACTTGTCTATATAAACTGCGATTTGTACCATGGAAAAAAAGGAAAAATGAAATTAAGTTCCTATAGAATCATGACTACGAAATCGTTGTATTAGATATGAAGCCTGTCAATGTTAGACTCCAAAGTAGCAAAATACCAGAATATTTGCAAACATGGCCTCAAGTAGAGATCGCAATACAGCTGCTTGACATCGTAGCTGAGACCTCTTATGCAACAAGCGCATCAATGCTGGTGTCGAGAGGTAGGTTTATGAATAGACGTCGAAACTGTGCCACAGTCTGGCGAATTTCACTCCAAAAATTAACCGAAACGGAAAAAAATCGCTAAAGATAACCCAGCCGAAGCTAATGAAAGGCGTGGGGGAAATTTAATTCGGCGTTAGCAGGTTTCTATTGGATGAGAGCCTATTTTGAGCACGATAATAAATATTTGTATTAAAATAAGTGAATATAGCATTTTTCAGACAATCCGGGTCAAATTTGATCACTTCTTGATTAAATTTGTAACCTCATGAACCCCAAAAATGTGTCATTTCATTACTTGTTTTGTATTTTATTTGAAATTCAAATCTTTTTTTATTGACTTGTTAAATTCTATAGCACTTCTAGAATATTGTTCTAAATTTTCAAATTGGTTAAAGTAATAGTTTCGGAGGTGCAGCCTTGAGAACTTGTGCGCTCGAGGTTAGTTGGGCTAAATGGGCCATCTTTGAACGCGTTTTTCTCGAAACTGTGTTTTTGAAGTGGGTTGGCAAGATTTCTAGATTACTACTTAATGAAATTTCACACAGGTCTTTGAGATGCAATTCTTAAAGATTTAGACGAAATGTCGCTGCGAGCTAAAATGAAAAAGCGAAACATACACTTCACAGGGTTTTGCGCTGGGACCGGCCACGTAAAAAATGCCCCCAAAGAAAAATTTCTAAGAGCCTCGGATGCGAGACCCCCCTTTTATCGCATTCGATGGAACGATAAGCTGTATGAAATATACGACGACATTGACATAGTTCAGTGAATTAAAAAACAGCGGCTACGCTGACTCGGTCATGTCGTCCGAATGGACAAAAACACTCCAGCTCTGAAAGTATTCGACTCAGTACCCGACGGGGGAAGCAGAGGAAGAGGAAGACATCCACTCCATTGGAGGGACCAGGTGGAAAAGTACCTGACCTCGCTTGGAATCTCCAATTGGCGTCACCTTGCGAAAAGGAGAAACGACTGGCGCGCTGTTACATATTAACTCGGCTATAATCGCGTAAACAGTTTCTATGCCATTCAAGAAGAAGACCATCTATCTCTGAATAACGAGCATCTCAAATATATTTCCATTAAGAGCGAATCGGCATTTACAGTTATCTACATCTTACGACAGCTGGTCTATCAAAATCGACTCTGTCTGTCTTCTGCTGGCCATTGAAGAACTTCTGGCTTAGTTACTTCACAGATATTTCACTTAAATTCGCACATTTCCTTAGAGACTTGAATTTATTCCCAGAGAATTTTTATGCAATTTCGGCATTTTCTATGCGCTCGAGCAGAGACACTCACTGCCCAAAAGGGAAAGGAAGTGCGATACTCGGCAATCTGGTAAATAGGAGTATTCGAGCATGGCAATAGGAACTAAATAAAGATGTGGATGAGCAGTTGTTTTTGTATTTGTGATGAAGTAAATACAATGTCGAAGTAAAAGGGTAAAACGAATGTCCTTGAATTACTTATGCGACGCTACTAAGGAAACCGGAGACAATAAACGAGTTGACGAGTTGGAAAAAAGCTAGAAACAAAGAGCAGAACACGCACCCACACACACACACACACAAACTTGCATATTTTTAAGAAAATCACAGGAAGACAACGGGGATAATAATAATAGAGGCGAAATGAATTGCAATGAATTGCTACAAATTTATACCCACACACATACACACACGTACGCATATATACATACACACTTAAAGAGTGCAGTGCTTGGCGAGGGCAATGGCCAAGGCCCTGCGCTGGCAGCGAATGCAAAGGCACGAAGAATGGAAAAGGAAATGCTCGTGCATAAAAAATGGCGCAGCAGAAATCCTTGAAGCGAAAGAGCGTAAGCATTAAAATGCTGACAAAATGCGTAGTGACATCAACGAGTGACAGCCACAGCAGCAGCGGCAGCGTCAGCGGCAACAACAATAAGAAAAACCAAAACTAGTACATAAAGACTAAGTATAGAGGGTGTTGGAAGCAAATAATAGCAACGGCTGCAGAAAAGGGCAAAATTACAATTTTTATAAATTTAAATGTAGGCAATTTGTTACGGTCGCCGCTCGGCAAACGCCAAGTAACTGGCAAGAAATCAGAGTGTCTAAGGGACACCAAACGCCTACACGCACACATACGGGGCTAAGAAACGGGTAGCAGCTAAAGTGTTAGCTGGCGGAAGAAAAGCGTGGGGCAGAGAGCAAAAAAGGTTGTTTAATTTAAGAAATTAAGCCACTTGTCCACCAAGTGTTGTCCGAGTTGGTGGTGGCAGACGTCCGAGTCGTAGACGTGCCGCTTGCGGTTAAGTAATAGTGAGCAATATGACATTTGTTGTTGCAGTGGGGTGAGCGTTTTTCCGAATATATATATATATATTTTTTTTATTTTATTAGTACAATAGTTGAAAGAATATGCGGATTCACTTTTCTTTTTGCTCGGAGGGACAGCATAGAATATGGAAAAACAAGAAAAAGGTTCGGTTGCACCGAAGCTATAATACCCTTCACAAATAAAAAAAGTTTTCCATGCTAGAGCTTCGATCACACTGGTCGATAGTATGGCAGCTATACGCTACAATGATACGATCCAAGCAATTTCCTGGGAGGTGGCAATTTTTTTTTCCTCTTCTTTATTGGCGTAGAACCCCTCACGCGGTTATAAACGAATTTACAACGGCGCGCCAATCGTTCTTCCTTTCCGCTGTTTGGCGCCAATTGGAGATTAGAAGTGTAGCCCGGACCTTCTCCACTTGGTCTTTCCAACGGAGTGGAGATCCCTCTTCCTCTGCTTCCTTCGGCGTGTACTGCGTCGAATACTCTCAGAGCTGGAGTGTTTTCATCCATATGAACGACATGACCTAGCTGCTTGTTCCATCGACTGCGGTATTCGCCGTTGCCAATGCGCAAAAGACCATAAATCTTCCTCAGAACCTTTCTCTCGAAAACTCGTAACGCCGACTCATCAGATGTTGTCATCGTACATTCCTCCGTACCATATAGCAGGGCTGAGATGATGAGTGACTTGTATAGTTTGGTCTTTGCTCGTCGATAGTGGACTTTACTTCTCAATTGCCCACTCAGTCGGAAGTAGTACCAGTTAGCAGAAGTTATTCAGCGGAGGATTTCGAGGCTGACGTTGTTGTTAATATTGGTTCCAAAAGAGACGTACTTATCTAGAAGATTGTACCTTCTCTCAGCTCTGCTGCTCGAGTTATTTTCAATAAGGTTGAATAAGTAAAAGTAATAAAGTAAACAGGAGTCAGGGAGGCGCCTTGTATAAAACCTCGTTAAATATCGAACGGCTCGGAGAGGTCCTTTCCGATTCTGACGGAGCTTTTGGTACTGCTCAACGTCAGTTTACACAGCCGTATTAGTATTTCGGGAAAACCAAAATCAGACATAGGGGCATACAGGCAGCCGGTTTACGTTCTGTCTAAAGCTTTGAAATCAGTGGCTTTGAAGAAGTGGTGTGAGTCGATCCTGTTTTCGCGTGTCTTTTCTAAGAATTGGCATATGGTTAACATCTGGTAGGTGGCACAGTTGGCTTTCACATCCCTAATGCCAAATTTCATAAACATATCACATCAAATAAAAATATTTCCACACACAAATTGTGTTGAGCCGATCAGTTTGCATGGCAGCTATACGAAAGGGTCTGGCATCGGCAATTGTGATAAATGAGCACCTTCTTGAAGAAAAAATAAAAGTTCGAAATTTCAGATCAAAATCTCAGGAACTGAGGTATCAGTTCGCATATGTACAAAAGGACTTGACTAAGTCGACTCAGCTCATTATGCGGATCATTTAAGTGGGATACATTTTATAGAGTCTCCGACGTTTTCCATCTGGATGTTACAAACTTAAATTAGAGGGTATAAATACGACAATTTCGGTAGGTTGAGATGCCATTATCAACCTGATGTATATATTATAAATAAGGGTGGATCTCACCGACGTATTCAACCCTTTGAGATTTCATAGATTGAGATATCCCTAGGACCCTAATTATGTGGTAGAAAGCTTGAATGCACTTTTATTATCTGCCCTAGAATCTTATTTTTAAAAACTTTCCTGAACTATTATTACTTTGAATACGACCTTTACACAGAACCATATTTTTTCTCTGGGGTCCCTTGTAAAGAAACATTATCTGCACTATAACTGCTTAAAACTCCAACATATCATAGAGTAAGGTCTCACCTAGAATCGTACTTATAGTAAAAGTATCAGTACTATGATTACTTTCAAGACCACTATAGAGTACTATATCTTCCCTTAGAATCTACTCCTGGAAAACTGGCATGCAGTTAAATTATTCTAGGCACCACAAGCCCATAGGTTGCGATCTCTTCTTTGTTCCATCTCTAGAAAACTTGTTTGTTCTATAGAAACTTCGAGCAAAGCAATGTCCTGAAGGTCGAAAGTGTCTAACAAAGATCGCTAATTCCCGCGAAGCTCATCTGCACTGTAGTCGACTTAGTTTGGAAACCCAAATAAGTTTCAGAAAATATAAATTAAAAGCAAGGGTTATGAAATAGTGAAGCCTTCTCCAAGCCTTCCGATCTGAACAATTTTTTCGGATATTATATTATTACCTTAAGCAGTAATCCATGTCAAATTTGGTGAAGATACCACGCCAAATGCGAAAGTTTTCCATGCAAGCCCTTGGTTCCGATCGTTCAGTTTGTATGGTAGCTATATGCTATAGTTAACCGATCTGACTAATTTCTTCGAAGATTACATTGTTGCCTAGAAAATAAGCTGTGCCAACTTTTGTGAAGATACATTGTCAAATGTGAAAGCTTTCAATACAAGAACTTGATTCCGATCGTTCAGTTTGTATGGCAGTGGTCCGATATCGGCAGTTCCGACAAATGAGCAGCTTCTTGAAGAGAAAATGACGTTTGCGAAATTTCAAAACGATATCTTAAAAACTTAGGGACTAGTTCGTATATATACAGACAGACGGACGGACAGACAGACAGACGGACATGACTAAATCGGCTCAGCTCAACATACTGATCATTTATACACATTTATACTTTATAAGGTCTCCGACGCTTCCTTCTGGGTGTTACAAACTTCGTGACAAACTTAATATACCCTGTTCAGGGTATAAAAATGGAACGAGTTGCGGCGCGGAACCCTTTATTGATACTGGACAACCCTGACTTATAGCGTTCGGGCTCTGATGGAATATCTATGCCTCACCCACCACTTAATTTACGCTCTACATAAGCAGGGTATACATAAAGTCAAATACACCCCGGTAGCTTAGCCTACTTAGACATTCTACTTTGATCCAAACATTTCTTACATCTGTTTGTGTACAGTCCGTCCGATTACATGGCAAAAATATGCAAAATTAAACAAAATGGAGAGTTACGCTTTGCAATGAAAGCGCAAAGACAATACAGTTACTAAAACAACAACAACAACTGCGCTCACCACTTTCTCCGCACCATAAGAGGGCGAAGAAGCACAGCGACGCTCATGCAAATTTATGTCAGAGCAGAAAAATATTAGGTTTTCATGTCATAAATGATATAATTTTTTATAACAACAACAACAAAGCATAAATTTAGCACGGGTGTAAGGATGCTAGTGAAGGAAGCAGCGGAAGAATACAAATTTACATACTTTTCTATGTATGTGTGCGTGAAGCGTCACGGTTTTATGCGACTACAAATGGATATGCTCCCACATGCTTTTACCCCGCCCCGCCTACTAGCGTTAGGTCCTTCCCGTTATGCGTGCTGGTCATTTGAAGCATTACTAAGGTTTTTTTTTTGTTGCATAATAAAGAGTTTGCAATAAATTTGCTGCTCCGTTAGCGCACACAACAGAATAAACGTTACATAACCATACACAGACTCTGCTATATACACATAGTAAGTAGACACCCTTTTCTCCCTCTACTTGGCTTGTTTGTATGTAGATACTTTGCAGTTTTTCTTGCCACTAATATCCTCTTTTCAATTTGATTCCTTTTCATTACACAGCGCGAAATAAAAGAAGAAGTTTGGACCACTGCGTAGTAATTAACTCAGTTATTTTCCATACAACAACAATAAAATGCACATATCCATTAGAGTAAACAGCTTTGAGAAATTATGCCGTTAGAAAAAAATGATAATCTTTGGATCTTCCACCAAGTCCAGCAATATTTTTTAGAAGAAATCAGTGTTTAGCGAATTTTCGAAGAGATTATAGAGGCGTTTGAGAATAGTTTGGCAAAATCTTGATGAATTTCTGCCCATTGTTTATTTTATTTTTTTAAGAGAGGAAATTTCCCAAGAGAAAAATCTTTGAAAACTCATTTAAGTATGTGGTTATTATGGCAATTCAGTAAGCTGTCTCTAGTCACTATTTGAGACTTCTTTATGACTACTGGCTGCAGGAGTATTTACGTATAGAACCTTCAGTATATGATCCCACATTTCAACTGGGAAAGAAGGTTCAGAGTAAATATAAAAAACAATGGTTGGCGTAAAGATATCTTAGCTCAACACTCTAAATATTTATATACGGATGGCTCGAAAATGGAGGATGGAGTTGGCGCGGAGTTATACTTTCCAGAGTTAGGCATAAGGCAGCCTTTTGAATTGCCGGACTACAGCAGTACATTTTAAGCTAAGGTCTTTGCTACTGCGGAAGTCGCGGAGCTGGCCTGCAGACAATTCCAGACTAAATATCTACGTAGGCAGCCAAGCAGAAAGCAAGACAGTAACCTCGTGTCATATATCGGCCCGAAGTGTCTTAGGAAGCAAAGCAGCAGCGAAAAGTGTTGCCAGAACTAAGCAAGTTTACTTCTACTGGGTGCCAGAGCACAAAGACATCGAGTGGACGCGATTGCCAAGTATGGTGTATGGCTAACAACCGCAAACGTGATCAACATTGGAAGGCCTATACATTGTCTAAACGACGATCTGGACAGAAGCATGGTAAAAAATTCAAAACCCGATGGAACGAGCTAGCTGAGTGTAAAACTGCAAAAGTCATGTGCAAAGCGCTAAATCTGCAGTACACATAACATTCCTTATTGGCTCATGATAGAAGAGACTGGAGGAACATCATCGGAATACTAACTGATCACTGTCTGGTGGTGACAAAAGCCCGCAGAATGTGGCTTACAAATACAGAAGACTGTAGGAAATGTCTAGAGCAAGGAACACAGGAAATAATGTAGCATCTTTTGTGCACTTGTTCCATATTGGCAAGTGTACGCTGTAAGCTTCTGGGATACCCACAGTATGATACACAGGAGGAGGTATCGCTAGTGGGCCCACAGAGTCTGTTAAAATTCGCGTCTAGCGTAGGCATCCTAAAGGATGACACTACACCTAGTAACTGAGCTCCATCTGATATCGCAAAGAATCAAAACCGATCTATGCGTGGCTCATTGGCCTACCAGATTAACCTATCCTAACGTAACGACAAGTTTATATTCAAGTAGGGTTTATATACATCTCTAAATAACGAAATGATACGACGATATTGACATAATTCAGCGAATCAAAAGACAACGGCTGCGCTGGCTAGGTCCTGTCGTACATATGGACGAAAACACTCCAGCTCTGAAAGTATTCGCCGCAATGATCGCCGAGGGAAGCAGAGGAAGAGGAAGACCTCCACTCCGTTGGAAAGACTAGGTAGAGAAGGGTCTGGCTTCGCTTGGCATTACCAATTGGCGCCATGATGCGAAAAATGGAAACGACTGGCGCGCTGTTGTTAACTCGGCTATAATCGCGTAAGCGGTGTCTACGCCAGTAAAGAAGAAGAAGAAATAGCGAAATGTGAAAGCTGATTAGATCTGTTCGTTTTCAATTGATAGATTTTTGTGACTTTCGCGTACTGAATTGCAAAATCGTCTCAAGTCGCAAAGATTGTCTCTAATCAAAGTACAGAATTACGATATAAATATTAATATGTGACCTGGTCTACGGAAAGGGGGCTTAGGTGTCAAAAAATCAATTTTCACTTGTTAGTTGATTCGGATGGAAGATGAGATGCTTTTTCACGTGATAGAATCCAAAAAGTCTTAACTTGTTTGAAAGTTCCCTAAAAATGTAGAGAAAGATTAAAAATACGAATGAAAACAAGACAACAGCAACTGCGCGGTATTAGAGTAAACGTCACTTCTTCAGTGTTACTTTTTTAAATGTTCCACACTAGCAACTTACACGATGAACTATAATAATATTCCGACCAAAAACAACACTTACTGGACGTCCTTGAAGCCTCTGGAAAGGAGAACAATTAATGAGATAACGAGAAACTGACGAAACGAGTTGTTTATTTTTAACAGCTGTTTCCCAGAAAACTAGTTTTCGCACGTTAGCTCCCTTTTCGTAGACCAGGTCACATATAATGATATAATCAGATATAGATATGTACATGTATAATTGAAGTATTGGAACTGTAGATGACGCTCGAGCAAAAAAATTTATTGTCTCTACTTTCTTTCCCACTCTACCACTCGCACCCTACAGATTATATTTTAAGACTAAATGCTGGCCGATTAAAAACAAATTCTTACATAGAAACTTTTTTATTTGTGAAAATTGTGAAGTATTCTATCCTCGGCGCAACCGAATTATATACATTTTTCGGTATCTTGATCAAATTTTCTTCATAGAAATTTGGAAAGAGTTTAGAGTTGAAAGTTTTTTTATAATACGAAAAGCTGCTTGTTGTAGAAACGGACCTAGCTTTCGTTGTATAAATTATTGCTGCGAAATTCTCAAATCATTTATACTTTCTGGCGACTTTATTTAACCTACATATATCGACCAAAAAAGCAGAGTTCACGCATTTCGTATAGTCTTGCTCAATTTATGGCACTTTATGACTTTATGAGCCGCCCCACAACAGTCAAAAATACCGAGAATTATAACAAGTGTACAAAGAAAGCGCCCAATTACTAGTAAGACAAAAATAAGCATCGTAAAAACATAAACAAAGTAATAAAGCAATAAAGCAGCGACAGAGTGACGCAAAAGCGAGCGGACCCACAGGCCAGAACCACGTCAACGCTACGTACCTAGAAAGGAAGCGGGTAGCTAAGCCGGAAACTAGGCAGCGACTACCCAATGTGTTTGGATAACACTTTATTAACTTGGCATATTGATTTCCTAATGACAAAACTTTATTACTTAATTAATAGTCGCAAGCTAAACTTCCTGCGACACGAAACATTTACACCAAATTGTTGTTGTTGTTGGAGCAGCGCTGCGCGTCGTCCACTGTAAATCCCAGTTAAGTCAGCGAAAAATTAAATTAGCCTCAAGTCGAAATGAAATTGAAGCCGATGCTTATGCGGCTGCGTGTGCGTGTTTCCAAGTCATTTACATATGTATGTATGAGTGTGTATGGGTGTGTGTGCATAAAAGACGTGTGGGACACGTGCGAAAGTTTCGGTTTGTACTCGGCATTAAATGGTCGCCAAGTTTAGACGCCGCACCAAGCATCCAGCAGGCAAACAACAACTTGGTGCTGTCGTGGTTTTGCCCCCTTCTTTCGTCGAGTAACACTGGAAATTGTTTAGCAGTGTGCCAAGACTCATGTGTTTGTATGTGTGTGTCGGCACGCAGACCATATGCTTTGGGTATGTGCGTTAATCCAATGTCAGACTATAAATTAGCTTAGCTTAAGCATATTACTGGCATAAACGCTTATTTCAATATGTCAAAACGTTTTCATATACATACACACACACACTTACGCAAGTGCATAATATTCTCACGCACACACTTTTACATTTGCTACACAAAGCATTTGCAAAGTTTTCATGCTGTAGATTATTACAATGTGTGCCACTTCTAATGTCCGCAAGACACTAAGCTAACCGTTTATCTAGATTTAGCCGTTGACAGATGATGAAAGTTGTCCACTGAATTTCAAACATTTTGAATTTATTTTAAAACCAAGAAAAAATGTTAACTTCGGTTGCACCGTTGCTACAATACCCTTCACAAATGCAAAAGACCATACAAAAACTTAATTTTTGATTGGTCAGCCTATATGACAGCTATCTGCTCCCTGGGTCCGGTCTGAACAGTTTGCTCGGACATTGTACCGTTGGTTTGGATAATAAGCCGTGGAAAATTTCGTGAAGATTTCTCATCAATTAAAAAAGTTTTCCACACAAGAACTGGATATTGTTCGTTCAGTTTATATGAGCAACTCCTTGGAAAGAAAACAAAAATGTGCACAATTTTGGATCGATATCTCAAAAACTGAGGGATTAGCTCGCGCATATACCGACGGACATGGCTAAATCCACTTAACACGTCGTTCTGTTCATTTGTATATAATTTTCAGTGTCATTTTACACCTTCTACAGTTTTTCCATAGCTTCCGACGCTTCCTGCTGGGTGTTACAAGCTTCGCGATAAACTAAACATATCCTTTACTGTAACTTTTTTCAACAGAGACAGGGCTACGTAACGACAGTCACCACAATAACCTGCGTAATGCTTACAAAAATAATGACATAGGACAAATATTTTCATAAAAAAAAGACGCATAAATATTTAGGCCCACAGTTCACATCCATAATCTCTGGAATAAAGCGGATGATGTTGAGATCAACAATGTATTTTAAGTAAAGTAAAAAATACTAACCCTGATCAGAGCTCATTAGCAGCAAACAGCGTGTAGCAAAACGAGGAGTAGCTAAGATTGATTCAAAATTTACTATAAAATGCTTCTACAAAACCAATAAAGTTTAGAAACAATTTCGTTAAAGTTATAATTGGCATATTAAGCAACAAAATAAGCATAATCCTTCTAGGTGAAAAGCATTCACCAAACGAACATTCTCAAAACATATATTAATACATAAGGTATATATATACTAATGTATAAATTTATAATATAATAACTAATATCTGTACAACACAATGCGCGAGAAGTGCTTACCTTGAAATTTGCGTAGAGGAAGTTCAGGAAAACAGCAGCAACAGTTTGAGACAAAATGCATAGCGGGTGCAATGCCTACAGTTGCTGCCGCATAATGATTTCAAACCACTTTTACGATTTATCACATATTTTGAGCTGCAAACACTACAACATCACTAAATCAAACATAGCAAACACTTTTAAGCAAACATTTTCACTTTTTAATTGTCAAAATTCACACAATTTAACAAAATTACTATTTTCAACGATAGAACTACGCAATCGTATGATTCCCGCTTCCGCAGGATATGTCAACTGGCTTTTGGCGTTGTTTCTCACATTCGTAAACCGCTTTGCCAACATGTCATTGTGTTTATGTCGCTAAATATACAATAATGAAAATTTGTCTTCAAATTTCATACATATTAAGGAAATACTATTTAATTATGGCTAGAAATATTAGTTTCTGGTTACGAATATGAAATTAGCACGAATATTTCACACCCAGAAAATTAATTATATTAGAATTTTCCCAGAAACTTTGTTGCAACTCTGTCTTCCATTTGGTCGGCATAGCAGTGCAGTTAATTGTCAACGTGTATTCTGTCATTTTACACTTTCTCCAGTTTTTCCATAGTTTTTTTTTCCTCATAGAACGAATTTCACGATTGTAGCAAAGCAAAGCGGTTCTCAATTAAGTAAGCATGCAATATATTTAATTAAATTTAGTGTGTTCGGTGAAAAAGTAACATTGAAGCATATACTTCCAATTACTTTTGAATATTGTTGAAAATTCTAATTATAATTATTTCAGTTAAATTAACCAGTACGCTTTCAACTGTGGCTGTGTGTTTGTGTGCATCAATTGATTCACAAAAATTGTGGCAACAGTAAGAAAAAATTTGGAAAATGAGATTCAAACATTTTATGGGGCTGCATTTAGGCTCATTACTAGTTATATTACTTCTGGCAAGTTCGCCCCTAGTACGAGCTGACGTGGAGCAGGACTTCGCAGATGAAATTGACGATGATGGCAAAGTAGAGGATGTGCAGGTAAGCGCAACAAAGTAGTACAAAATTTGCCATGCATAATATTTCAATTAATAAAATGAGTATAGCTTGCAATGTAGAAAAAGAGGGCCATTGCCACCTTTGTTCTATTGCAATAGCGCACATGTGATGCCATCACTGATAAAGCAACCGGCAGCGCTGTTTTCTACTTCTGTATATGCATAAGTGTGTATGTACGTTGCTACTATAATTTCCCCTGCAACGCCTTCAATAGTAAACCCCTGTCGTATAGTAGTTATAATGTGTTCTATACCACGTCATGCCCAATGTGTATGAGGGTACTTTGATACTAATGGCAGATTAAGGTTGGAGTTAGGAAAAATAAAGCACATTGTGATAGCTACTTCTGTGCGTTACCAGTAAATTGATGCGTAGAATTGTTGACACGAGCATAATGATTTTGTATTTAAATGCAACTATTTCCTAACAACATAACCTCAATTTTGATGTTTGCAGTGATTTTGTTGCTTTAATAAAAATATTTATGTTAATGTGTATCTGTGATTAACAATTCACTTTAAAAGTAGTTAATGTCGGAAGTAAAATGATAAGATGTAATATTATGTTATACATTTGGATTACGTTATGACTCCATACCGAAAATATTGAGACTTGCTACGAGGAGAATATTTTCCGTTTACCAGATTTGATTTTGTGTTGGTGCTAGGAATTATATTGATCAATGGACTTTGTTGTTCTGAAAAACACCAGTATCTATGGAAAACAACTATAGATTTATCAAGCTATGCAATAATGCATTCTAAGTCTCAGAGTTTTTTGTAATATAACAATTATTTTACTTTTTCTGTTAAATTAGTTTGTCTCTTTGCATGTTATTAATAATATGCAAACATAAATGCATATATGTATGTATGTACATATATAAACATCCGGCGTATATATCAATTGCATTGCCAAGCGACGGTTTTTTTTTTTATTATGCTGTTTATGACCTGAACAAGGTCAGTTTTTGGGATACCAATCTTAAATTTTACACATATTTTTTCTACTAAAGGAGCCACTCTGCTAACGAAACTGTCGATATTGGAGCACTAAAGCTTATGTCTGTCGTACAAACTGAACTGCAAAATAAAGTTCTTTTATGGAAAATATTGGAAGCTTCTTTATTTATGAAGTGTAATTTAGAGAAACACATATTTTATTTATAATTAGGAAATAATATTTATGGCCGCAGTTAAAAGAAAACTTACTAATGAATAAAAAAAAAATAGAAATGATAGAAATATATCGATTAAATATTTACAAAATTATATTAATTGAGCTCAAACAGAAACACATAAAAGATACAGGAAGTACCAAGAGAAGTGTTTGACAGTCACTCGCAATGTAACTATAACTGAAATTTGTTTAAGATCTTTCTATAAGCATAATATTTAGCGAAAAGTCGTATCAGTTTATGCAATTAAGCTAGAACCTGCTATATTCAATATATTATTAATTGTGTTATTGTGTTTAACTGCTACTATTTTGTTTCCACCATAGGATGACAATGAGCTGGAAGAAATTGTCTACGAAAGCCCCGTTTATGATCAGAATAAATTCTACTTTGCCGATCACTTTGACGACATCGCCGAATCTCGCAAGCGTTGGATCAAATCGGAAGCAAAGAAAGATGACATCGCCGAAGAAATTGCCAAATATGACGGCATATGGGAGTGGGAGGCACCACAACGAATCGTATCCAAGAAAGACATTGGTCTCGTACTCAAATCGAAGGCGAAACATGCAGCCATTGCTTCAAAGCTTAACAAACCATTCACCTTTAAGAGCGACGCACCACTCGTAGTGCAGTACGAAGTAACTATGCAGGTTAGTAAGCATATGTGTAAATCAAATGCTAAATCCATTGCATCAGCTATTCTGTTACATGCACATATTTACTAATGTGATATAATTTAATTATACACCGAGTACATTGACACTTCTCTCACCCTACAATGTAGTCATAGTAAATTGACCCACCACATTTCGTGTACTTATTAATTTTTTTCGTTTTCAGGAGGGCCAAGAATGTGGCGGCTCATATATCAAGCTACTTTCACATGGCGTACATACAGAAGACCTCAAGAAGGTAAACATTTATTTGGAATTTTGATATATTCCCTCAGTTTCATATAATGTATTATTTGTTACTTTATAGTTCAACGATAAGACGCCATACACCATTATGTTTGGACCAGACAAATGCGGCAGCGATATTAAACTACACTTCATATTCCGTCATGTTAATCCAATTAATGGTAGTATTGAGGAAAAGCACTGCAAAAAACCAAAGTAAGTTTAG
Organism: Bactrocera tryoni; assembly: GCF_016617805.1. Classification (NCBI taxonomy): domain Eukaryota; kingdom Metazoa; phylum Arthropoda; class Insecta; order Diptera; family Tephritidae; genus Bactrocera; species Bactrocera tryoni. The sequence goes on from NC_052499.1 coordinate 47,204,572, forward strand.
CAACAGGAAAGTTATCGATTTTTGAGCACAAATCGTAAATATAACAATTACAGTTAGTATTGCTAGCACAATTTATGACAGCAACTACAAACAATAATTAATGCCAAACATTAATTTTGCTTAATTATTACCGCTAAGTATATAAATGACTTGTTTACATGCTCTCCTAATTATAGTGATGTATTGATTTTTTTTAATCACATTTTATGTGACCGCGTGCCGGCCATTTACACCTGTGTGTTGCTATAAGCATGTACGCCTTATCTACATATCTGTTTACATTAGTGTGCACGCCCCAAACTTTTAAGGTTCAGGCAAAGCGAAAATGAAAATGTAGTGAAAGTGCATATGAAAGTGTGAAACAAAACAAACATATGAAAACAATATTGACGTTTTCGTTCTTTTAAATTGTATTTATTCAGAGATCGCTTAGAGGAGCCATTCAAGGACAAATTGCCACATCTCTATCAATTGGTGATACGTCCAGATAATACATTCGAAATAAGCGTCGATCATAAAGTAGTGAATCAGGGTTCTTTGCTCTCGGAGTTCGCGCCACCAGTTAATCCGCCACGTGAAATTGACGATCCCGAGGACAAGAAACCAAAAGACTGGGATGAGCGTGAAAAGGTAATTACAATTTTTTTTTTGCTTCCCACTCCCTCATTTATTTTCAATTATCTTTATTTTCCTCTACTTATTAGATACCAGACCCAACCGCTAAGAAACCAGCAGATTGGGATGACGATGCACCACCACAAATACCAGATCCTACAGCTGTTATGCCTGATGGTTGGCTTGAAGAAGAACCTGCCATGATACCTGGTAAATTCAGTTAATTAAAACTATATTTTTAGCCTGAAAATAATTTTTATTTTATCACAAAAGATCCCACAGCCGTCAAACCCGAAGACTGGGATGCCGAAATGGACGGCGAATGGGAAGCACCAATGATTGATAATCCTTCTTGTGAAAAGGCCGTTGGCTGTGGTGAATGGAAAGCACCGCTCATACCCAACAAGGAGTACAAAGGCAAATGGCGTGCACCACTCATCGACAATCCAAATTATCAAGGCAAATGGGCTGCACGTAAAATACCCAATCCCGATTACTTCGAAGATCTCACACCATTTAAGATGACACCTATCGTAAGTGCAAAACAAAATTATTCAAAATAACATAATGAATGATTTTTTGTGTTCGTTTGTTGACAACTCATCAAGTAATTGTTTTCTTATCTACTATTTTTCGTCAACAGTCAGCTGTGGGCCTTGAACTTTGGTCGATGTCTGACAGTATTTTGTTTGACAACTTGATTGTCGCTGACGATATTGAGTTGGCCAGAGATTTCGCCGCCAAAACGTTTGATATTAAGCGTAAATATATCGATAAGGAGTCGGTAAGTGTGTTTCGCATGAAGTGATAATTAATATTTTTTTTTATCAGCATTTATCATACGTTAATGTATTTTAAGCGTGTATATTTCTACAATAACTAATAGTTACATTTCTAAATTTAAACACAACCCAACTAAAAAAAAAAAAACAAAGAAAACGCTTTGGCATCGTCTGATGAAGCGTATAAACTACAAGCCCGGTTGGTGGGCTTTGTACTTCACATATTTGCTCATACCGGTTGGCTGCTACGTGTTCTATTTATACGGCCGTGCTAAGGAGGTGTTAAGAGAACTTTTTTTAACATAACTTAGCTTTTGTGTTCATGTTAGTTATAAAATAGAGGCTCGTGTGAGTGTTGTTGTAGCAATAATTATAAAATTGAGGCTCGACAAATTGTAGCATAACTTACCTTCATCTTTAATGTAAGCTTCATAACCTCAAAAAAAATACTTTGTACATATTTTATTATTTTTAATTTTGCTTCACCCTTTTTCATTTTCTCTTTCTTTGTATGTGGCTTGTTGTATTTGTAAACGATTGCACCAAATTGTAGGAGACATTTTTCAATAAAATCGTATCATTCTTCAAAGAAAGCTCTTGGGCTTGGCGTGTAGCAATTGTATTAGCTGGTGCCACACCACTCTCACTCACATTGTATCGCTTGTTTAAGAGATCCGGTTCAAAGGTAAATGCCATGCGCTAGTACTAAGTGTGCACAACGTGGTTTATTTCTATTTTGTATAACATATTTTCGGCAAATTTTGTAGGAGTCCGGTTCCGATGCTGATGCCAAGAAAACCGATGCCGTGCAACCTGACGACGCTGCAGCCACTTCAGGCGGCGACGCCGACAGCAGTGCCACTAGCAGCAGCAGCAACAATGTATCTAGTCCTAAAACTAAAAAGTCTGATTTAGATGTTAAAGATGAGAACGAAGAGAAGGAAGCTGAGGCTGCAACAGCCACAGCTGCTGCCACAAACAGCGGCAAAGAATCACAAGATGATGACGCTGAGGAGGCCGTCACTGGGGTGAGTCGGCGTTAAGAAATTAATTTGTTTAGTTTTTTTTTTCACTATTGTCCGTTTCATTTATATTACAGGAAACCACGACGAAGACCGCACGCAAGCGCCGCGTGCCCAAAGATCAGTCTTAAGCCAAGCTGTCGTTAGCTTGGGAAACGCAATACAAAAGAATTCCAAAAAGCAAACATTTAAATAAATTTATAGTAGAATGTGCAGCAGAAGAGTTGTTGGCGATGAGATGCGTAATGGTTGCAGCTCTTTGTGTTCGTAACATGATGCGGCATGCATTTGAATTTTTTTAGTTTAGTTTATGATTTCTAAATTTCCAATTTCAGCTACTATGCATAGTGTAAGAATGTTTTTTTTTTATTTATATGCGTATACTTGTAGTTCAATTGATATGAAATGCAATGTTTTTTGTTTTGTTAGTTTTTTTTGTTGCACGTGAAATGTTAATGCGCGCCACAAGTATGTCTGTTCTGGCAAACTCATTGTACATGGTAAAATGTACGCACGTGCAAAATACGTACACCAAATAGATGTATATTCTTGGGGAAACGGCCAGTAGTTTATACAAGTATGTGAAAACTTATAAGTTAAATCCAAAAAAAGCATGTTCGGTCTGCTTCGATTTCGAAATAATTTTCAAATTATATAAAGAAGTATTAATTAAAGAAAAATATTTTAGTATTGTTTGTATGCAGTTAATTTCCAAGTGCAGCATTATTCATCACAAGAGCAAAAAATATATTACTTTCTAGTAAAATTATTCTAAATTAATAGAAAAAATCTCAACAACAAATATGAAACGAATAGTGTAGCCTAATGTTAGCAGAACTATGGGAAAACAAACAAACGAAATATTATTTTAATTTAAAATGTATGTACTTTGTATTAAATGCGTATTAATTGTAATATTAATTAACGCCAATAAATATAAAAAATAAAAGTTCACTAAACAAGTGTTAGCTCATTTAAATAAGACCTGCTTAATTCAACAACATAAAAATGTAGTAACAAAATTCAAATTTAACTAAATTATGATATTCACATATTTACACTGAAGTTCTAATAGGCACTTTAACAATACCGCTTCACTTAAAAGTATTACACAGTAATACTGCACGAAGCCAAATACAATTTCTTCCTATATCGCTTCTTCCATTTTTAATTTAAACTTTATAAATTTCTTTTTCTGCTACTCTGCAATTCAACTCAAAATACCACGCTTGAGTTTAGCCAGTAACACTCACACACACTCAATATTCCTGCGAAAGCGCAATGTACTCCAGCGCTGGCGGCAACAACTTTCGTTTACGTCCCACGCGCCCGCCAGAAGAGCAAGGTGTTCCTCCACCTGCCTCCAAATGAGCGTGACCCGTCATTGAGTTGCGTTGTGGTGCATCTGGTATCAACAACGGTTTCGCTATCTTATTAGGCGGTGTCCTTGCTTGCGAACCACTTGTTGCCTTGTTGGCGCTCTTTGTTTTGTCAACAGCTTTCTTGCGTTTAACTGCAACGAATGTCGCATCTGCGCTACCGTTTCGCCCTCCACTTCGTTGCATTTCGCTAGCAATAGTGTTGCTAGTGGTACTTTTCTTCGTTTTTGCTGCTATCCGCATGGTGCCAGTTAAACCTTTACCGGACACGTTTATTAGCGTACCATCGACCAATTGTGCACGCAAATGCGTTCTAATCAAGTTATTCCGTTTTGAACTCAATTCAAACTGATATTTCTCGCTAATGTACTTCTTCAGCTTATGTAATGAGAAGCCGCGGCGGGAACTTAGCGAGAGTGTAGCTTCTTCAACCATTTTCACAGTTGTGGGCAAGTGTGGGCGATGCAAGCGTGTGGAAGTGTGTGTTTCCATTAGCGTTGAATGCGCGTTTGGTCTCATTAGCTGCCTCTTATTTAATTGCTAAACTATAAAATATTAATATTATTTATAGCATGTAGTAGCACTTTGTTTATTTACAAATAAATAAACGGACTATTTGACGAAGTCGAAGGAGTTAATGAATAATTTCATTTAAAGAAAATGAAAATAACGGCGAATGGGTGGAAAGCTGCGAGTATGTAATGACGTGTGTCATAAGAAAAAGCTTAGAATTTTTTTCCTTTCAACCAATCTTTTTCATACCTTGTACAGGGTTATCCATGAACATCTGTCTATATATACGCGAATCTCGTCCTGGTCTAGTAGGTTTTGAAATTTTGTACATGTTCTCTATTCCTCCCACAGAAGCGGCTCATTTGCCAGAACCGCCGATTTCGGACCACTAGAGTATACGTATTAGCTACCATACAAACTGAACGCTCAAAATTCAATATTTGTATTGAAAACTTTTGTATTTGAGATATCATATCTTCATGAAATATGGCATGGATTATTGTCCAATACAAGGGTACAATATCCGAAAAAAATTTTTCAGATCGAACCCCTATAGCATAAAGCATATAGCTGTGATATAAACTGGCTAAGTTCTTGTTTGAAAACTTTTATACATATAAGCGAAGATTGTTTTCACTAAATGCACATGCTATAGAAATTTTTTATAATAATGCCATGAAAAATTCATTCTTAATGTGGATTAATGTGCATTTTATCGCTAATAAAAAAATTTAGAGACGTTTTAGTATGAACCAACGTTTTTATTTTTGTGTTACCCTAATATGCATACGTACATGTAGCACTTGTTGTTTTCCATACATCAGCACTGCCATATCGACTTGCAGACAATTCGAACGGAAGTGTCAGTGAATTATTAATATTTGTCAATCAAAATTGCGTTTTCCCACACAAAAATTTAAAATTTAGTGAAAATATTTATAATTGTGGAAATAATATGTATAATGTGTATGTGTGTGTCAATATGCAAGCTTAAAAAGTGAAAGTGTGCAATTATCGCCTGAAATCAAGTGCTCACAAGCAATCACAAGTTTTTAGGAGCTCCGCCGGCGTTATGCGTTGTTCTCCTGTCTTTAGTGATTACATCTTCAATTGCCTCCGCTTCAACTGCATACAAGGTAAGTTAATTTTCATATTAATGTTATTATTTTGTAGTATGCAACTAATATTTTTCTCCAACTAATTTAGGTAAATTCTAACCTTGTTTATTTAAGAGGCGCAGAAAATTTCTATAACTTCGATCCAAATGGTTTTATGTTCAAAATTCATCTTCGCTGTTAGTGTTATTCGATGCTAAATTCATAGAAATGAGTGCATTTTAGGTAAACCATATCAAAACAAAATAGTTTTCGGACTTAAGATTTTGGCTGTTAGGAAAATATATCAAAATCTTTTAGGATTTAGTTTATTTAAACAATTGATGAGAATAACAAACATATATGTATATATAATATTGTCAGTTCTACTTTGTAGAGCTCATATCTTCCCTGACAATACCATAACAGTGACCTTCTTTTAAATTACTGTGTCTTCTGCATATGGAAACTTTTTTAATAGAACCCTTATTGCTTTTATCATCTATTCTCAAATATGTATAGCTTGAATCAGTATTGTTTGAATACGAGTCAAAGATGTACACCAGCAAGAGCAAATACGACATATTTAGTACTATTTAAATAAGGCTGGAAAAGCTTCTTTTATGGATGCTATCCAGGCAGCGCAAAAACTTCGAAGATCGAACTTTCATCGTCGATTCGCTGCTGAATCGCAACAAAAGCAATAAATTTCCGAAGCAGATAGTAATGTGTTGTTGAAAAGTGGTTAACCGTTAAAATGTGATTTTTGGTCAAATAATCGTCCTTCGAATGTTTGATTTTTAGCAATTTTTGGTCGTCAGTCAATTTGTGCGGAACAAACTGTACACACACCTTTCGTAAGCCCAAATGTTCGGTCAAAATGCGCTAAATGGATATTTTGAAGATGTTCAATTCCATTTCCATGAATTTCAATGATGATTTCGGCTGATTTTTGATGAATTTACGCACAGTTTCGATGGAATTCGCGGTGTTCCGGTGGCACTCTGCTACGGGTTAAGCAATTGTCGCCATAAACTTGTTTCATCAATTGAAACGTTTCGGCAAAACAAAATTAAATGTTGGCTCTTTGTTCGAAGCTCATTTTCGCACCGATAACACAAGCATACTGACACTTAAAACGCAATAACTTCACTTCCAATCGAAGAAATGGCATGAAATTCTCACTGGGCAATCGATAAAGATAGCAAATTCTAACGCACTAGTCGACATATAGATGGCGCCACCTGGGGGCGCTAGATTCAAAAAGTCCTGCTTACACATTTTTGGGGTTCATGAGGGTACATATTTAATTAGGAAGTGATCTAATTTAACCCGGATTGTCTGAAAAATGCTATATTTTCACGTATTTTAATACAAATATTTAATATCGTGCTCAAAATGGGCTCTCAGCCAATAGAAACCTGCTAACGCTTAAATAAATTTTCCCCACGCCTTCATAAGCTTCGGCTGTGATATCTTTAGCGATTTTTTTTCCGCTTCGGTTAATTTTTGTAGCGAAATTCGCCAGACTCTGGGAAAGTTTCGACGTCTATTCATAAACCTACCTCTCGACACCAGCACTGATGCGCTTGTTGCAAATGCGGTCGCAGCTACGATGTCAAGCATCTGTATTGCGATCTCTACTTGAGGTCATGTTTGCAAATATTCTGATATTTTTCTACTTTGGAGTCTAACATTGACAGGCTTCATATCCAATACAACGATTTCGTAGTCATGGTTCTATGGGAACTTAATTTTTTCATTTTTCCATGGTACAAATCGCAGTTTATATAGACAAGTCCGTGTCAGATTTGTTCAGACCTTGTATTACGATACCATCAAGCGAAAACTTTCAAGATCGAATAGCGATGACCAGGTACAAACGGTGTACAAGCCAGGATTGACTGCTGTCAAAGAAAACATTGTTGAAGTAATTTGAAGGAAAGCTGTCGGTTTGACAGTACTTGGCTGAATAAAAATAAGACTTACTTAGACCCAATTGTCACAGGAATGGAAAAGGAGTTTATTGTATGTTTGGTGGAAATCATACTTGTATATCATTAGCGACGCCGCTATGGTCAAACTATTAATTCGGATGTGTACTGTGAGCAATTGGACCGTATGAAATAGGTAATCGTTCAGAAGTGGCTGGCATTGGTCAATAGGAGAGGATTTGTATTTCGTCAGGTTAACACCAGGTCTCACTCATAGATAGTGGTTCACCAGAAGCTATGGCAGTCTGGTTTGGAGGTTCTTATGCATCCACTTTATAGTCCGTAACTGGCAAGCGATTACTGTTTGCTGGTACAAAATTTGCCTCAAGGGAACTTTGTGAAAATCAACTTTCCCAGTCCTTTGCCAATACGGACGAGTATTGCTATAAGAGTGGCAATAAAAATCTTTAAATGCCAAAAATTTATGAAACAATTTAATGCAAAAAAAAAATAGATTTATTCTTACGAGACTTTATAAAAACGTCATATCTATATGTACATAAATATACTTACGTATGTATGTATGTGTAGGTATGATTAAATTTTTGGTGTAAAATCTAATGTCATGTTTGTATTTACCCTTATATCTCTTTTATTGGTCAACCATTTAAGCCGCTTAAAATTCACATCTATAAGCAGCTTACATATTTATAAGCCAAATGCCTCAATTTTCATTAAGTCCAAATTTACAAAAGTCCATTTGTGCCTACTCGTGACATTAACTGCGTAATTTAACACAGAAGTGAGTAGCAAATTAAATGCACATGTTTAACATATACATATATGTATTTAAGTACATTCATATACATACATGTAAATATGTATGTACATATATCAGCATTATATATGTATATGTAAGTATCAGAGACATTACAAAATTCAGTTGACTTCCAAACATCGGCGCGTTGAGATTTTATCAACACACAGTTTAATTGCTACTTCATACACACACCCACAGCTACATACCTATGTATATGTATGTTAACATGCATTTGTTCCCATGTGACTTTGTGCCCCAACCGCCTCCAATTAGTCAACGCACAGCATATGAGTGCGCGGCTTTTACCCTTAGCTTCCTCTGTATGTGCGTGTGTTTGTGTCTATCGTCCTTGTTATATTTGATTTTACTTTTATTTTTCAGATAAACATTTAAGTGTTTTTTTGGTCATAGAAAATTACTTTTTCTTTTGCTTCATCATATTCCCTTTGTGATATGAGCACACATATTGTCTGCGGAGTAATGAAATTTTTAATGAAAACAAGTTTATTTTTAATAAAATAACCAAACATGCAGAGAAACACACGCTTAGTTAGATAGTAACACGGGACTTTGATATTCTCGCTCCCTTTTGACGAACTCTGATTGTAATGGAAAATGAAAGTGACCCATTCACACACACTTTGACGGATTTACAATTTTCATTGTTGCCATTTTCAGTAGCAGATTTTGCTAGCAGCTAAATATTTTACTCAGAGTCTGAAGTTCTGAATTTTGATTTCGTTTCCTTGTCAGTTTTAACTTACTTGAGAGACCTTAAATTGATGAACAGTAGCATCCCCTAAATTATTGCTAAGGAGAAGGAGAAAGGGGCAAATAAAATCGGGAAGAAAAATAAGAAACTTCTCAGAGCATAACGCGTCCAAATCACATCTAAAAATATAATGGTTTAGAAATACTGCATACTCACGCCTTGAAGATTCTTTCAACCTTACAACCTTACAACCTTTGGTAAGAGGGGTAAAGTGGCTGTCTGACGACGCATCAGACCTTTAGAAGACCCATTAGAAAACCACAGGGATTAAAATCTCCTCACTCTACGGTCTCCTCTACGAACCACCCTGTACTCTTGTTGAAACATTTTATATGTGCAACGTCCGTAATATCGACAAGAAACCCTCGACTGGTAGTTTGTATACTTTTCCCTCCCTGTTTTCTTTTTTCTGGACTCTAATTGTAGTGTCGTGCCTGTTCTAGTTATCTCATCTGCACCACAATTACCAGGAATGTCACTCTGTCCTGAAATCCATCGCGGATTTATCGTTAAATGTTATGTTTTGTCCACTAAGTGATCAAGGCGTTATTTCACTATCTTTGATGAAACCCTACGAGATATTAGTGATTTCAAAGTCGCTTCACCAGCTGGTTCCAGCCAAAAATTGGCTAGAACCGTTTTCATGTAATGAATCATGTAATGAATCTTGTAACTCCTTTTTCAACTCCTCATTGGTTGGCCATTGTAGCTGTACCCTTTTCAGCAGGTAAGCAGCACGACGCTTCTACGTATACCTGGGTTTCGCGCGGACATCGCCCTTTAAAATAGACCATTCTTTGAGAAATGCACTACTGGCAGCTCAATGTTTGGCATCTCCTCTCTTTCCCATCCTTGAAACAAAACTTTCGCTAACGGCTTGGTTCCGGCTGCTGCTGGTGTTGTTGCCTTCCTGTAGCTACACTTTGGTTCAACTTCAGGGTTGGTACAAGCCTTTGCAACTAGATAAAGCTTTGTGACGGCTCTCATTTTACACGCTATTCTTTCCTGGAAACGACAATCCCTACGGTTTTATAACAGCGGATCCGACCTGGTTTAATTTTTTATTGCTTCTGGTTCATACTTGTAACTGGACCCACGAGTGTAGGGGAAAGTAGGTCCCCTTGCGCATAGCCTTCGGCACGCAAGTAGAGTTATAGTTTTATGGAGACCGCCTGGTATGCATAAGCTGTTTTCGATACTAGGCTATTTGAGGGTTGCCAGCAAGGTTGAACTTCGACAAGGGACGCATGACACCCTGATTCAGCCATTATTTCAACCATAATAAGACTTTGAGGAGCAAGGACCACCCATCAAAAAAGTTAGACCTTACATAGATTCCTTCGAACTGGAAGAAGGGTGAACTGTTACCAGTCCGTCCCTGGTATCGTCGTGCTAGTGGAGTATCTATTACCAGTCAGCATCCCAGGGGAGGATTCAGCGGGTAATTTTAGCCGATCAAAAAAAGCATAAAGATCCCAATTAATAAACGGCCAATCTTCATATTGAAAGTCAATGCTAGATATCTGAAACCCCTAACCACTAAGAAAGTGATCGTAAATAAAACGTTTAAATTCTAACTTTTGATGTGGGTCGTGTAGGAACTATCGATTAATAGACATAGTTTCATAAAAATATCGATAACTTTCTATTCTTACCGCGATAAATGGTTACGGTTTCAACTCCGCATATTATTTATAAAGAAAAAATCAGTGAAATGTTTGACGAACAAAAAGTATGTGTCTTCGTTTTATGTGCAATCCAAAAAAAAACTCCATCTCTCTTTAAAAAAAAATTATCAAAAAAAATTGTTTATTCGAGTTATAGATCCTTCTCTTACTATCGATAAAAAATCGATAATTTTATATATTTTCAATCGCCAATTTATGTTATCAAAGATAATTGGAGATATCGATTTTTCAAGAATACAGATACAGATTCTCCTACTTTTGATAAAAAATCGATATTTTAATATTGTTTATTCGATACACGATAAATATCGGAAATTTCACTTCATATTAAAAGTTATCAAAAATAATAATTTTTTCGAGATATAGATTTTTCTCTTACAAACGATAAAAAATCGATAATTTTCTAAATTTTCAATCTCCAATTTATGTTATCAAAGATAATTGGAGATTTTGATTTTTGAAGAATACAGATACAGATTCTCTTACTTTCGATAAAAAAATCGATATTAATATATTTAGTTCGATACACGCTAAATATCGATATTTACACGTGATCAGCGCTGTTAACGTACATAGTAATCTTCACACATAAAGAAAAATAAAGATACCTTGGTAATATTATATGCTTTTAATTTCAAAAGTTTCAGCTTTCTCTTCTGTTCCTACTTCCAAATAGTGTAGGTTTCGTTCCCCCTTTGGAAGCCGAAACCGCCTTCGTATCGCGGCAACTTGTATTCACATGGCTTTGGATCCAGTTGCGTAAAACAGCAATATTACTATAGACGCCAGGGTACTTCCGAAGGCCACACCCAAAACCATTCGAGCATATACCCACTTGTTCGCCTCCGACCACCAACGGCCCACCAGAGTCGCCTTGGCATGCGTCCTTACCACCCTGTGGCACGCCAGCGCACAGCATACGTGGTGTTATTCTCCACTTGTTTTTGTACAACAGCAAGCAACGCAGTCGCGTTATAGTATACACATAGGCCGCATGCAAACGACCACGAACTCCCGCCTGCGTTTCGCCCCAACCCACAATACTGGCCCGACTACCGAGCCTCGGCCTATTTACAGCCAATTTGATACATTGCGAACTTTCGCCGAACGGTATGCTTTCGACAAGGAAAAGTAAACCAACATCGTAATCCATATTGATATTACTATAATCCGGATGCATCTTAAAGCTTTCCACTTGTATAACATTACTCGTTGCACCCTGTATATCAGTTTCACCATATATTATGCTATATTTGCGTGGTTGTTTTTCGCGTTCCAGGCAATGCGCTGCGGTCAGGACAACTCTCCGGCTTATAATACTGCCGCCACACTGAAAGCTTCCCCATATTTGCACTGCGACTAGATAGGGATATTGCTCGATGGTCACCACTTGACCGTTAATAATGCGTGGTTCCACTTTTTCGTTAACATTTAACCGTGTGCCATCTGGCTCGTATGCACCGCTAAGGGTTAATGAGACCGTGAGCGCAGCAAGCGAAAATGTACGCTGAGACATTTGTCGGCTAAACTAAATGCTTTGTGACTGCTTTATACACCGGCATCGGTTTTTATATGTTCTAGGCAGTTTCAAACTACTCAACTATTCTAAATTTTAATTACTAATTTCTGTGGCACTGTAGAAATGTTAAGTGTCATAAGTCATACTTAGCCGTGCTCATATTTGAGATTATTCGTGCTCAGTAGTATTCTAGAGTTATGCAACACTATAATTTAAATCCTCTATTTTTTGTAATGGCGCTTTTTGAGTTTTCAGGGAATGCCACTTTCAATTTTCGACTTCCCTTTAAGCTAAGTTTGAGCTCTGATTCACCTGGCCAAAATAAACAGGTAAAAGCAAAAACAAAAACAAAGTTATCCAATTCAGTGACATAACAGCCTTTTTTAAATTTCTTGAACAGGGTATATTAAGTTTGCCACGATATTTATAACACCCACAAGAAATTGTTGGAACCTCTATAAAGCATGTACTATATACTCGTAATATAACTGGCTATACTCGGCTATAATCGGGTAAGCGGTGTCTATGCCAATTAAGAAGAAGAAGATATAGAAATGATCAGGGTGCTGAGCTAAGCTAATTTAGTCATGTCCGTCTCCCTTCCGTCTGTATATACGCGAACCTGTCACCCAATTTTTTAAGATATCGATCTGAAATTTTACACACGTCCTTTTCTCATCAAGAATCTGCTCGCTTGTCGGAACCGCCGATATCGGATAACTCTAGCATACAGTTGCCATATAAACTCACAGATCAATTTCAAGTCCTTGTATGCGAACCTTATAGCATCGCTATAATTTCCCAACAAATTGTTCAGACCGGTCAACTCTAGCATATACCTGCCATATAAGCTGACCGATCAAAATTAAGATTTATACCCTTTTGGGTTAAAAAAATGTACCTTTGAAGGGTACGTAGGATCGTCTTTAATATTTCGGGATTTGGCAAGTCTAGTATTGAAATAAGTAACTCACAACTTTATCATAAAATTTGACATTTTGTTGATATATAAACTCAAATTGTTTGTTTACAGTAACTTAAAATATTCACTTCGGCCAAGAAATTGAATTAAATTGCGTACATTTTCGGGCGATTATTTTTTACAACTTTCGACGTGGATTAACTTAGCAGTAGTGCATCGATGAGTTATTATTACATTTCTGATGAAACTTCATCAAGGATCAGTATTTATCGATGACAATTGAGGTCGTAGATCACACCAAGAGATTTCGTGGAGGTCGTCTAAAATCAGCTCTTGTTCCGGAAACTATTTATGCTGTGTCCAAACTGATATTTTAAGATCGCTCAAAAAATATGTTAGCATTGCTTCCAATTACGTCTATGGAAAGATTATAAATCTTTAATTTCCGCATATTAACCCGAAAGTAAAGAGCAGTCAATCTGTGTTTCAAGACAAGAGAAGAATCCAACAAAAGCAAATGGATGTCTATTTTTTGAAAAACTGAACATGCCGCAATTATACCACTAAAACAACACAGAACAGTAAATTTTGAGTGGTTCTCAACTATTTGTTTGTCAGTTGTCTTTCAAGAAATCCGCGAAACCAACCGTTGAATACGGTTTCACCTCGACAATGCTAGCTCTCACACATCGACTGAAACAACATCATTTTTGAACACTCAAAATATCGATTTCATGAATCATCCTCCGTATAGTCCTGACTTGTCACGGAATTACTTCTTTTTTCCCATACGTTAAAGATAAACTAAGAGATCGCTTTGAGTAATCGAAACCAGTTATTGTCTAGTTTTAGTTAGGTCCTTGACAAGCTTTCGAAAATAAAAAATATATACTTATTTTTGAAATATAATAAAAAAGTGGCGTTCACGAAATAAAAGGAAGATACATAACTATTTGTAGATCTATTTTGAATCGCTCAGCATAGATCGAAGGTAATGAGAGGTATATGAGAGCGTAGCATAGTGAATTCCAGACCTATCGGCAAACCTTGAGAACTCCAGAAAAATATATACTACCTAAGCTATTTCGCATTCTCGCATTCTTACATTCTTATTGCGGAAGTTCTTGTTCATCTGACGACAAGAAGGCTATTTCAGGACTTTAGTTAAATTCCTTAACCCTGGACGGGCATCGTCGAATTGACCAACGAAGCACGTCCAGGCGTAAAAGCTTGATGTAATGGCCATTGCCGTCTTTTTTGTCTGTCCAAGTCTATGATCTGGTGACTATTCCAACATCTAATTTCTACTAGCGTTAACTGAGTTAGCCTAAGTCAGGTTATCTTTAATTTTTAACTTACAAAAAAGCCAAAATAAAAAAATTATATAGTAATATCAAATTATAAGAAACTACTTTCCAACCCATCTGCTCTCGGGAGACAACTGGCAAAATCGTATATGCCAAATTCCAATTTAATATGACATTTATGCCTCACAAGGCCTCGTCAACTGTCATTTCGATTGCGAGCAAGCCATTTGTCACGAAAATGCACTTTTTGCAGCTTTTATACACAAACCGATTTGTACATCAATATATATGTATACATAAGTATACAAGATTTTGCAAAAGTTTCAACGGAAATTTACTCTTATGCAACTAAACTTTTATCAGCGTATATTGAATTATAACGAGCAGCATGTCAAGAACATTGAAGAAGCGCCATTGTATAACTGTGTATACGTGTGACAAGTGTGTGTTGCAAAGTCACTGACTTTTGTGCGCCCAAAGCATTTACAAAAGCTACAGTAAACTCCACTTAAAAGACCCCCAAAGTAGTTTAGACTACAACGTCTCCGCTGAAAGCTCGCTGATCCGATAGTTTTCCATCGACGTAGTTTGAAATACATAGATCACTACAAGGTGTTTTAATTTGTTTTTGGTGGGGCTTATAATCTGTTGAACCTTATTAAGTTATAACTTCACAAAAAGAGCTGAACTTGTTGATATTCGATTTTAACTTGTATAGATCTCATGTTCTTCACGAATTTTTTTCTGCTATGGTATTTGGATCCACTGCAAAGTTTGACTTTAGTCTTATCGACTCGGTGGTTGTCTCTCCATTTGCCAAAACACAGTAAAAGGCATTTTGATCATATTTGTGTTGCTCGTCGTAACCTTAACTGGCAAATGGAGCGCTTAGGAAGTGGGAGGCATATTCAAAAGGCTAAGGGATTCTCTCAAATACTTTCTGGCATCGTCGTTCGTAAGGCCTATAGAAATAAGAATAAGAATAATAAGAAATTTGTTTACATTGGTTGAAAATTTAGTATCTAAACTGAGACCCGAGGGATGACAATCTCTTCTGTTAGCATATAAATTTAATTTCGTATTTTTCCAATTTTTTTTTATTCAACATTAGGTTTAATGAGGTTCTATGCAGAGTAACTAGAGTACAAATTTGTTCGCAAATCAATTATATTTTTTTCATTTCTCCATTATATTCGACATTGCATTGTCCCAGGGAGCTCTGTAGGTTTAAAAAAAATCCAAAGAAACGAAAAAGAAAAGAAAAACAAGAAAAAAACTTTAACTTCGTTTGCACCGAATCTAATATACCCTCCACAGGTGCATTTCTTTTAGTAACTATGTGCCCAGTTTGTATGGAAGCTATATGCTATAGTATTCTGATCTGAAAAACTTTTTCGGAGATTATGTTATTACCTTAAGCAATAATCCATGTCAAATTTCGTGAAGACATCACGTCAAATACGAAAGTTTTACATGCAAGCATTTGATTCCGATCGCTCGGTTTGTATGGCAGCTATATGCTACAGTGAGCCGATCTGAACAATTTCTTCCGATATTACATTATTTCTATAAACAATAACTCATACCAAATTTCGTGAATATATCTTGTCAAATGCAAAAGTTTTCCATACCAGCACTAGATTCCGATCTTCAGTGATCGTGAACAATTTCTTCGTATAATACATTATTATTTTCGAAACTAACCTGTGTCTACTGTGAAGATATGTACATAGTCAAATGTGAAAGTTTTCCATACAAGAGCAATGATTCCGATCGTTCAGTTTGTATGGCAACTTTATAGGGTCTCCGACGCTTCCTTCTGGGTGTTACTAACTTCGTGACAAACTTAATATACCCTGTTCAGGGTATAATAAAAGAAGAAAGTTGTCATATTATAACAAAAACAAGAACATAGAAAAATAGAAACCTTGACAGCTGCTGGGCCGAGATTCATCACTAATATATGGGGCGCCACTACTAGTTTGATGAAAAAACTATCTTTATAAAGATTTCGCTTGATTTTCACCAATTTTCTTATGACTAGCTGTCGGCTTGTAGAAACAACTACAATTTCAATATTATTTTGCCACTGCAGCCAGTTGTAAACCACGAAATATTGGTCGCTTGTCACGCACAAGTGCACTGCACCGAGTGTTGCTTTTTAAAAGCACAAATAATATTATGTATTCTTCTTCGAGGAGCAAAGTAGGCTATAAGACAATGTGACATACATTTAATATGGGCTAGAAAGGTCCTTTACCAGTTTCCATTTAAATTGTCTCCCAGCGGGCACAGTTGTATTTAATATCTTTTTGTATATACTTGTATGTGTGTGTCAAATATGTCCTTGGAGGCAGGCTTTCCTATTTCCGTGCGTCAATGGCAAAGAGAGTGTGTGAGTGTGTGTAAATCTGTATGTGCTGAGTCCATTTCAAGCGATTTATTGCCATCACATGTCGAATGTGTTGTTGTTATTTATTCATTTTTATTATTATTGTTTCTTTGCGCTTTTTGTTGCCAACATTTCTTCTTGTCTACACCCGCAACGAAACAAAAGACCGAAGAAACAACACTTTTGGCTGCCGTGTCTTGAAAGCAAGACTTCCACACACAAGTCAGTATATGTATGCATGTATGTGTATTCAAACCTCTTGCGCAGACGACTTTGTGCTCGCCTGTGCATCTGTGAAATTTGCGGAATTGTTATTTTTGCTGATATTACAAATGCGTCAGTAAACAAGGTTATGAAAATGACAAATCGTTTGTTGACATTTTACTGGCGAATTTATGCACATACACACACACACCCATATGTCTGTGGCGGCGTCCGTGTCCGTGTGTGCTTGCGGTCATTTGTCTCAGCACTAATGTTGCCGCTCCATGAAGGATTACTTCGACTCCCACTCCTCATCTCATGAGGCTGCTTCTGCTTTGCTAATGTCACTGCTGAGCAAAGTTGGCTGCCGTTGACTGCTGCTGACTGTTGACTGCTCCTCGCTAACCGAAAGCAGCTGTTCGCCTACTTGTAGCTGCCCAGAGATTATAATATATGACATATGAAAATCATTTAGCCAAGTGTAATGAAGTTAGGAGTGAATTTTAAGTGCAGCAACCACATACAAGTACACTCATACATTCACACGGTTATATGGTACGTAGCGCAGTATAGATATTAACGGTATATTTGCAGGTGGGCGTGGTGCTTCCATTTTTATTTGCGTTAGGAAAAGTTTCAATTACCATTTAAATAGCACATGGCAATTTCTTGGTGCCCCTAACGATGTGTATAGCCTGGCGTTGCCCTGTTGGAACATAATTGCTCTCTTATGGTACAATGTAATTGTTTATTTTAGAAGGTGGCTTATTTCCGTAGGTTCAATTGTTGATTGTACAGGTTCGAGTTAAGAGTTTGGCCGTAGTTGAGGAATCCTTAGTAGATTATACGCTGCCAATCCCACCAAATCCACAGTCAACATCCTGACCATTAATCCTGGCTTTTTCACCGTTTGCGTCATACACCACTATTCGATCGCAACCGTTTTCGCTTGACGCTCTCTAGATGCGTTAGTTTTTGTCAGTAGTATTTATCTGATTCGGGCATGGATCGGTTTTTTGCGCAAATTCTTTTAACGCATTCTTGGAAGATGTTGATGTGAACGACTTTGGTTCTAAAAAGACGGCTGAATGGCACTCGAAGATGCAATCAATTTATCGAACGAAACTTTAGGTAAGCATTAGCCTGGATCGTGTGCTGTTATAGACGAGTTTGCAACAGCGCGTCGATCGTTGTTCTTTTTCACTGCTTGGCGCCAACCAGGTCCTTCTCCACTTGGTCTTTCCAATGGAGTGGAGGTCTTCCTCTTCCTCTACTTCCCCGGCTGGTACTGCGCGGAATACTCTCTGAGCTGAAGTGCGTTCATCCATTCGGACGACATGACCAACGATATAAATGTCGTCGTGTATCTCATAAAGCTCATCGTTCCGTCGAATACGATAAAGCGCGTAAAAGACCATACATCTTTCGCAAAACCTTTCTCTCGAAAACTCGTTTCGTCGACTCATCAGATGTTGTCATCGTCCATGACTCTACACCATATAGCTGGACGGGAATGATGAGTGACTTATAGAATTTGGTATTTGTTCGACGAAAGAGGACTTTTCTTCTCAATTGCCTACTCAGTACGAAGTAGCACCTGGGTAGTATGCGTTCGATTTCGAGGCTGACGTTGTTGTTGATGTTAATGTTGGTTCCAAGATAGACGAAATTATCTACGAACTTGAAGTTATGACTGTCAATAGTGAATAGTGATAAGGTCCTATAAAATTGAAGACGGTGGGCTTTAATTCATTCACACAGTACGCTCTATTCTATAGAGCTTATATGTTGAGGAAACTTATTCTACGGTAGTTGGCGCAGTTTGTGGCGTTCCCTTTGTGTGGGTTGAGCAGAGCAGACTTAAATTTCAATCATCGAGCACACTTTCGTCTCATCATATTCTACATAGAAACTGCTGCATGCTCCTTATCAGTTCTTCGTCGTCGTATTTATTCACCTGTGAGGATTCCATCTATCTACTATACATCAAGCTGTCAAACAAGCCACTTTCCCATAAAGTCGAAAATGAAGCGTTCGTTAGAGGAGAGATACGCGATTTTTACGTGGGTGGGTCCCAAACTCATCGCACAACCCTGCGGAGGGGATGTTTTTTGAATTTTTGAATAACGTAAGCACAGGTCCCCCTAGGCGTTTTTTGTTTCCTTGCCTGAAAAGCCGATGATTTTGAGTCGACAGAGGGAATCCAAGCAGCATGCACCTCGGCTCTCAAGGCTATTCCGGAGAATGCCTTCCGTGAGGCCTTCAATGCTTGGAAATCGCGCTGGCAGCGCTGCATCGACGCAGAAGGAGCCTAGTTTGAAAGTTTTTAAAGAATTGTAGCGATTATTCAATAAATTTTTTTTAATCGACTCAGTCCTATTACTTTGCGGACAAACCATGTAAACGAGCTTTTAGTTGTTGGTGAAATGAGATCGGACTATACAACGAGAAAATGAGTGAAAGTGGGTGAGAAGATTAGCTTTTTACTACTATGATCAAGAAATAGTAAGACTTTGCTTGTATTTTTTTTTCAAATGTTGTCTCCCTCAAAGTAAGTCCCCATGACCCCAATACACTTACGCCAACGTTTTTTCCAATCCTTGCGACAGTTGTTAAAGTGAATTTCCGAAATAGTTTTCAATGCTCATAGCGATTCCCGTTTAATGTCTTAAATTGACTCAGTCGTTTGACTTTGCTGAATAGCCAGAAGTCACGTCGAGCTAATACAGACGAATACGGTGGTTGCGGCACGATATTGTTTGAAAATTTGGCGAAAAGCTCACAAAGATTTAATGCAGTATGCGACGGGATGTTATCGTGGTGCAAAACCCAAGAGTTGTCAGTCCATAACACCGATATCTTTTTACGAATAGCTTCGGGTAAATGACACATAACACTCAACAGCTTGGCTGGTCGGTAGGAATTCGGTAGGCAACTCATCGCGATATTCGTAGAAAACTGTAAACACAACCTTGATTTTGACTTGCTTCTACGCGATTTTTGCGACTTCGGCACACCTTTGCACGATATTCAATCGACCGAATCGTCTGTTTCCGGTCGTTAAGATAGATCCAAGTCTCATCGCCAGTTCTCGACGCTCTTTGAATAATTTATACCAATCAAAACTACCTGCTCGCGACAAACATTTATAACCGAGGGCCTTTTGCAACATTCGGAATTTTTCGACACTAGAAGTTTGATTCTGCACACAAAATTTAATGGAACTTCTTTCTTGAATAATTTCACTCATCGTAAAAATCGCTGAATGCACTGTATGTACTTCAGAAAGACAAGCTTGTACTAAACTAATTTTGATGTGAGATTTGACACTGATGTCACTGACAGTTATACCAACAAAAAAGAAATATTTCGACGATTTTAATCAAAAATTCACACTATTTTTTGCCCACAGCAGTACGAAAGCTTTACTGCTAAACTTTAATAATAAAATTTTCCGACAATTTTATTTGAAAATTCAATAAAAAGAGCTAAAAATTTAGCAAATATTTTCATCTGCAGTATGAACCGAGTCGATTTAGAACTACTGAAATTTGATTATAACAGCTTATAAATAACACGAAACAACATAGCCGAGCATAAATCGCATTGTCATTAGATTTTCGGGAATTTGAAACAAAAAAACAAAATAAATCATAAATTTTTTTATCAACCGCCAATCTCAATTGCCCATCAACTAATTTAGTTTAAGCGACAAAATAGTCGAATAAATAAAGCAATTTCGAGTGACAGTGTAGATACTAAAAACAAAAAAAAAACGACATAAACAACACACAGGTTTACGCACACAAACATATACATATGTAAATACACATGTGTAAGAGGCGACACGTGAAAAAGCGCGCAGTCACGCAAAAACATAGACAAATGCCGGAATCCATCAAAACAATTTGAATCGCATAAAAATAACACAATATTAACGCGAGCGCCGAGGGAAAATCACACAAAGCCGGTTGCACACACACCCAACTAAGCACCGTTATGTATGTTGAAAAGGTAAAAATTAGAATAAAAATAGCAAAAATAACTAAATAACAGCATTAACTCAATCCTTGAGGGAAAAATATAAAAAAATGCTTACATGTATGAATGGTATGTGTGCGTGTGTGCAAAAGTTAAAGCGAAATGTTTTCAAAACATTGACGAATATATGTATTCATAATGGAAAGAAAACAAAGCAAGCGCCAAAGAGACAATAAAAAAATATGAAAAAAAACGGCGAAAAATCACAAAAAATAATTCCCTAATGTAACAACACTGTTGTTGTCATAAATTGCCGTCGGACTTAAAATGATAACAAATAAAATCAAGTCACTTATGTTTTAATGCGCGCACATAAACACACTCACGCGCGGTTTAGGGCATGAAGCGAAAATATTTTAATACAAAAAGTTACAACTAAACTGAAACAAACACATACGTACATATATGCGTACAGTAGCGTGCACAAAATTAGAGATAAATGCATAAAATTTACACCCAGAAGGCTACAATGACAGTTAGCAACGAAGGCACACAATATTTTGTATATATTCCTTAAAGAACCGGATTTCGACAGGTTGGTTTGTATGGCAGGTACTGCGTTGAATACTCTCAGAGCTGGAGTCCATTTGGACGACATGATCTAGTCAGCATAGCCGCTGCTTTTAATTCGCTGAACTATATCAATGTCGTCGTATATCTCGTACAGCTCGTCGTTCCATCGACTGTGGTATCCGCCGTGGCCAATGTGCAAAGAACCATAAATCTTCAGCAGAACCTTTCTTTCGAAAACTAGTGACATCAACTCATAGTTGTCATCCTTCATGGCTCAGCACCATATAACAGGACAGGAATAATGAGTGACTTATAGAGTTTGATTTTTGTTCGCCGAGAGAGGACTTTAACTCTCAATTGCCTGTTCAGTCCGAAGTAGCATCTGTTGGCAAGAGTTATGCTGCATTGCATTTCCGGTCTGACATTCTTGTTGGTGTTGATACTGGTTCCAAGATAGATGAAATTATCTGCGACTTCAAAGTTGTGACTGTCAACAGTGACGTGGGAGCCAAGTCGCGAGTGCGACGACTGTTTGTTTGATGACACCAGATATTTCGTCTTGCCCTCATTCACTATCAGAACCATTTGCTTCGCTGCCTTATCCATTCTGGAGAAAACAGAACTAACGGCGCGGATGTTAAGGCGCTTATAGAAGATTGTGCCTGCACGATTAAGCTCTGCAACTCGAGATTTTTTCTCCAGCAGTGGATTGAAGAAGTCGCTCGATATGCCGGAATCTAGTACTACAGATATCAATATTTCGGGACCCGGCGAAGCCGATCAGCCTCAACCCATTTAGCGATGCTTCATCATGGTGGCTCAATTTACCGACTGTTGTGACAGAGATAGCTTCTTTGCTCTCTCTGACACGAAGCACGATTTTGATATTGTAGCGAATACAGCTCTCATGGGTGCACTCTAAGCGCTCATAGAAGGCGTCTTTGCTCACATCGTCCTTCTCTTCCGTCGGGGCGTGGGCGCAAATCAGCGATTTGTTGAAGAACTACGCTTTAATGCGGATTATGGCTGGACTTTCATCCACCTTGGTGAATGCCAGTACTTGGCGATGGAAGCTCTCTCCCACCTTGAATCCCAAAACGATTTCGCGTTCTTTATATGACTACAGTAGCAAATCCCACAAGGACCTACTCATCTCAGTCTTTGTTTCGTTCATCACATTTCTTGGACGGCGGTGATATCAATCTTTACACTAAGTAAAACATCAACCAGCAGGGCAGCGGCACCTTCCCAATTAAGGGACCGGACATTCCAGGTGCATGCCCTTAAATCATACTCCCTAACACGTTTGCAGGGGTCGTCATCAACTTATCCGAGGCTGTTTTTTTCTTTTCAAATTCAGCGCACAACCCTGGGAAGTTGATGTTTCTCACTTTAGCTCACCTTCAAATGGATGTTTTTTGGCTACTTAGAGGATACTTGGTCGAAGACTGGAAGTCGTGAGCTGCTTGAGCCATATGTAAAAGAATCGTTTCTGGCCACTCCCAAGTGAATGGCGCTCAGAAAACTTTCCTCAATTGAGTGAATTTCTACAAATGGATTCATCGTCTATTTCGTAATTGGTATTTAGTATATATGGGATATATGATTTCTTCTCAAAAAAATTGTTATTCACTAAAAAATTGTATACTAAGATGAAAATCATACGAAGATGATTCATAAAAATTTTTTTGAAAAACTTTCATTAAGAATCGTCACTGTTCATATTACAGTGCACAGATACTGTAAAAAAAGATTGCAAAGAAAACTAAAAATAGATTAAATAAAATTTAGCAAACTTTATTGAATACGAAATATCGATTCCTGTCATCAAACATCACGCAGTCGTCGCATTCGCGTCTTGGCTCTCACGTCACTGTTGACAGTCATAACTTTGAAGACGTAGATAATTTCGTCTATCTTGGAACCAGCGTAAACACCACCAACAATGTCAGCCTAGAAATCCAACGTTGGATAACTCTTGCCAATAGGTGCTACTTCGGACTGAGTAGGCAATTGAGAAGCAAAGTCCTCTCTCGACAAACAAAAACCAAACTCTATAAGTCACTCATAATTCCCGTCCTGCTGTATGGTGCAGAGTCTTGGACGATGTCAACAACGGATGAGTCGACGTTGCGAGTTTTCGAGAGAAAAGTTCTGCGAAAGATTTATGGTCCTTTGCGCGTTAGCCACGGCGAATACCGCATTCGATGGAACGATGAGCTGTACGAGATATACGACGACATCGACATAGTTCAGCGAATTAAAAGACAGCGGCTACGCTGGCTAGGTCATGTTGTCCGGATGGACGAAAACACTCCAGCTCTGAAAATATTCCACGCAGTACCCGCCGGGGGAAGCAGAGGAAGAGGAAGACCTCCACTCCGTTGGAAGGACCAAGTGGAGAAGGACCTGGCTTCGCTTGGAATATCCAATTGGCGCCACGTAGCGAGAAGAAGAAACGACTGGCGCGCTGTTGTTAACTCGGCTATAATCGCTTAAGCGGTTTCTACGCCAATTAAGAAGAAGAACTTTATTGAATAGAAAAAATTGTATATTATAACATCACCGTTCATATTTCAAAGCACGTATACTGTACATATTTTTTCCCAAATATATATTTTCATATATGCGTCAATAATGAATATAAAAAAGCGCTCATTCGTTGTAAATCCACTGTTGACACCAACCGGCGATGACAAAGTCGTGACAGAAACACCAACAATTGCAACAACAACAACTCAATAGTGACATTTCAGGCGAACGACTGCAACTGTGACAGCAACAGAAGTACTATCTGCGGAAAAAATCTAACTGACAGCAACAAAGGCAATAAAGTGTGCAAATAAACACACAAATATATGCTGGTATATGTATGTGTATGTAAAAGCCACTTTATATAAGTATGTGTATGCATAAGTACACACCTACAAAATGGGCGAAAATATTTGCGAGAATGTACACATATTCGGCGGGCTAAATAAGGGTACAAGCGCAAAAGCAGCGGATAAGCGCCGAAAAGCAGGCTTCATTTTGCACAGACACACACACACACATGCACACATGTTCATATATAATATATTTGTTTGTACATGGCTGTAAGGAAACGCAAAAGCGGCCGCACTGACAGAGATATTATCGATAAATATCAAAATGTATAAATAACGGTGAAGGGTTGCCAATATGCATGTGTGTGTGCTTATTCACATGCTGTTTGTAAGTGTATATATGTGTGCGTATATGGCGGATAGTGTTTGCATATTCAGTCCTCACCTGTCCTTTCAGCGGCGAAAAATATTTAAAACGCCGAATTCGTAAGCTTCAGCGAGTGCTGCGCAGGTACTGCATGTGTCTGCATATATATATTTTTTTTTGCATATATATATACTTGTGTGGATGTGTGTGTGTGTGTGTGTGAAAAGTGAAGTCCTGAAGTTGTCGCAGGGCGTATTAATATTTATTTAACAGCACTCACCTACATAACGGTAAACGCATATGCACTATAGGCGACCAAAATTATAACAACCGCGTACCACACACATATATATGTATGTATATATATGTACATGCTTGTGTGTGCGTGTGTGCCTTCGCCTGACACTTACCTTTAATTTTATGGGGTCTTCGGAGTGTTGTCAGCGTTTGTTTTTGTTAATCGTGAAAGAGTGTTTGCCCACGTGTGTTTTTATACTGGCATATGTATATGCATACAAACATACAGTACAACCACCTACAGCACATACACATGCACATACACACCGACACACCGTTGGACATACGAATTTTCATCAATTTGATTTTATCTGCACAAAAGTGTTGATGTTAAAAAAATTAAACTGCTCCCTGGCTTATAAACAAACAACAACAACAACAATAACAACGCAGCTAGCACAATGCGAACATAAAAGGAAAACAAATTGCCTTTTTGTTTGCAATGAGAGTTGTTGTTGCTTACAAGCTTCGGTTATTATGAAAAAGTGTTTTATTGTTGTTGTTTTTTATTTTTCTCAGTAAGCTCTATTCCCAACAATACTACACATATCTATGTAGCATATGATCAAATCTGACCCGGACTAAGTAAGTAGTAAGCTCTATCTCCAACAATACTACACATATCTATGTAGCATATGATCAAATATGACCCGGACTAATCTATACAAACTGCGCGCCTACCTAAAAACATCTTTCTAGATTTACAAAACCTTTTTTTATGTTCGTTTGAAGTTTGGTCTCCGCATATGGTCTATAAAACATCTTTTATGCGAACTTATGGCTTTATTTAGGAAAATAATCAACAGCAACTATGAGTCGAAGTTTTCTTGTTGACGTCTCGTAGGTTGCACAGATACAATTTTTCGTACTGTTGAACGTCCTTAAAAGCAAAAGGTGGTTAAGGGAGTACATGGTAGAGTGAGGAAATTTTAGTTCCGACAGTTTCACAATGGACCTCCAAAAGGCCTTGGTTTGTAGTTAGACTGCCGCTCTATCCACCTAACTTGCTCCCCAGTAAGTCAGTGCTTAGAAGCTGTTTTTTAAGACACAAAAGTTTGCATAGCGATTTTTACCATAAAAATGATTAACGAGTTTGCTTGAAATCTTGTGTTTCCAATGGAATTACGGCAATGGAACCGCTGAAAATATTGCTAAACTGACACTGGGAAATTGGATTGTTACTTATATTGGCTCAAAAGGAGATTATTTTGAAGGCAATAGTAAGGATTTGTATTAAAATTTTTTTTTTATCAGTCCGGGTCAAATTTGATCATATGCAAATAAATAGTACATATATGGGTCGATTTATAGGGAACCAAAAACACGGGAAATGTCTCACGGATTTGAACAACTTTGCCTAAGAGACTAAGACTTGGTCTAAAACCAGTTTTGAGCCAGTGATTTTTAAGGCGATTCGTAGCACATTAGCCACACAAGCGATTTTATAAATTAAAATTTAGTTTTTTTTTTTTTAACAGTCGGGGTCAACTTTGATCAGATGCAAATAAATGGTTTATAGTATGTACAGCAGATCGGGTCGATTTAAGGGGACTCAAAAATACGCGTAATGTCTGAATCTGGGATCTAGACAACTTTGCCTATTATGCCTGTCGGCGAATTTTAAGGCGATCCGTAGAATGTTTACCGCATTTGCGATTTTATAAATTCAAATTTTTTTTTTTCATCAGTCCGGGTCAAATTTGATCAGATGCAAGTAAATGTTTCATACATAGTATGCACAGTAGAGCGGGTCGATTTAAGACTCAAAAAAAAAAACAAAAAAAAAAAACAGGAAACATGCGGAGCATTTTTTTAAATTTAAATAAAGTTTTTTTTTTCATCAGTCCGGGTCAAATTTGATCAAATACAAATAAATGGTACATAACGTGTCGATTTGTAGGAAGTCTAGAAAACGGGAAATGTTCTACGGATCTGAAAACTTTGCTTAAGTATGGGTCTAAAACGGTCTCGAGCAAGACGATCTCCAGAACATTTCTCGCATATGCGATTTTATAGTAAAATCGACCGACACTAATGTACAGGCACGTAGTTACCTATATAATTATTTATGTATACGTATATATGTATGTTCATACATATACTTTTCTAAAATTCGTCACATTCTAAGCCCAGATTTGTGCATACATATACTTATGTCTATACTTACATATGTATACACACACAAGCGCATTTGTGTGAAGAGTTCATTTAATAAACCTTCACGCCCATGATCAAATTCGGCTTCTAAATTTAACGATTTCATTGAAATTTTAATGAATGCATAAAACTTTATTGCATTTGATTTGTAATTGGGGCATTTTCACAGCCAAAGGCATGCCAATTTTTTCACATAGAAAATACTTACATATAAATAGTAGCAAAAATGCATGTAGTTAGGGTGCATATAAATATGAGTATGTATGCATATCAGGGTGTCCGTTATTTCTCAAGTTAATTTTTTAGCATACGCATGCTGAAGTTTCAGTTTTTGGCTTCAAAAGTCGTCCAACATAAAGAGGCTTTTTAATCCAATCCGAAATCATTTTACTTTCCCCATACATTTTGATTGGTCGTATCATGTCGTATGTCATGAATAGCACCTCCAATATTGACTTCTAAAGCTTGAGGAAGAAGTAGTCTAATGGTGTTAAATCACAACTTCTTAGAGGCCAATCAATGTCACAATTTCTTGAAACAATCGAATCTTCAAACTTTTCTCGAAATAATACGGTTGTTCCACGTGCTGTGTGGCGCATAGCCTCGTCTTGTGGGAACCAGATGTTGTCAAGATAAACTTCTTGCAATTGCGGCCATAAAAAGTTGGTTATCATCGATTTATACCGCTCTCCATTGACTATAGCGGTGTCACGAGCTTCATTTCGAAAAAAGTACGAACCAATGATTCCGCCAGACCAAAAATTACATCAAACTGTCAATTTAGTTGAATGTAATGGTTGTTCATGGATATAAATTTTTGGATTTTATTTGCGCCAGAATCGGCAGTTTTGTTTATTTACCGCACCACTCAGTTGAAAGTCAGCATCATTGGAGAAGATGTTTTGTTTTTTTAATTGTTATTGTTGTTGTTTCAAGGCAAAATCAGCAAATTCACGCCGTTTACGGTGGTCCAGAGCTTTAGTTCTTGAACAACAACAATTTTGTACGTATGCAATGCCAAATTCCATCTGAAACTCCGCTTGGTTGTGGTTGAGACAGTCCCAATTCTTGAGAACTTCTTGACAACGACAAACTGCGGTCTTCAGCAACACTTGCCTGAAAGGCAGCAATATTTTTAATATTTCGAGCGGTTCCTTGTCTTATTGGCACTTGAAATGTGCGCTCGAAATTTTCAACAATTTCACGTATTACGACCTTAAAATGGCAAAACCAAATATGATTTTATCATGGTTTCAGTGCCGAAGCGCTTTTTAAAGACGAATAATGTTCTTAAGGGGTTGTATATAGTTAGAAGGCAAAACAAAGCGTCTTTTTGAGAATTTTTTGCTGAGAAAACTTTAAGTTTATTATTATCTGAGTTAAGCAAATCGAAGAAATAAGCAAAATAAAACTTTTTGACAAAATGCAGGTTTCTAAAAAAATTGATTGATTTTTTCTGAGAAAATTTTTGTAATTAAATTGCTTATAAAAAAAATGTTATTCTTTAAAAAAGATGTTTATATTAGTTACGAGCAATAATATTTAAGAAGACCGTGTTAAAATTTGAGACTAATCGGTGTAGCCGTTTTCGGGTAATGTTGGTCATCGACTCAAGCATTCTGAAACGACTTTTTAAAAATGCTTGAAACTTCGAAAATATTGACAATATGAAATTTCCTGTGTGTATTCCTAAATATATGTCCATTAAGAAAATAAAATAAAAAAAGTAAATTTTTTGAAAGTTCGAAGCCCTGAGAAAATTTATAAATTTGAGAAAAAACCGACACCCTAATAAATATAATTTTATTTATACTTGTAGCTTTTGCTTATATTTAGCAAATATTTCCGCTGTTTTCAGCATTCCAGTGATTTGCTACAAAAATGTATGTTTTTATACATATACATATATATATATACATATATAGGTTTGTATGTTTGTATCTGTATGTATATAAGCGCATGTTGCTGCTGCATGTTTGCAGTCACTGGCATTTGCATTTTAGTCAATTAGCAATTATTATATTAGGCAGTGCATAAAGTGTTGTTTATTTAGAAAAATACTTCACTAAATTCCTGGCATAAAACTGAATTTAATGCGTTTTAATTTTATAAAAAAAAAACGTGAATTTCATGTAAAATATATTTAAATGATTTTTTTTAAGGCTAAAGCAAGTAAAGCTCGCTAAATTTTAATTCGCCATCAGTTTTATACCTAGCACAGTTTTTTTTTCCAGTGACCGGTTATTTGTCGTTATAAATTTGCAAATAACGGAAGACCCAACAAGTGTTAGCATGTTGTAGTTTTTGTTAAGGCGACCTGATCACAGAAATTTTTTTGACATATGAAATCTAAATAGATGCCCACAAACGAATTGTTCAGCAAGATCCGGCCATTGAGATAGGGTGTTCGATGTGTAAGCATTTGAGTGCATTTATGCAGACAGTTATTGTACTGCAGACTTTTATGTGGAAAATACGTTAGTCTATCGAGGTTATTAGTAGGATCTTAACTTACTACGGTATATCGCTTGAAATAAATACCTGCTCATGATTTCTTTGATAAAAATCTAGAGTACATTTCTTGGAGAGAAGTAAACTGGGTTCGTATACGTGTTCGGAGATATGCGAAAAGTTTTCTCTCTGTCCTAAGGTCTGACAAGACCCTAATCCCAATCAATTTCCGGAATAGCCTTCAATGCACAAAGTTAAATCAGGCGAGTATGGAGATTGAGGCTATCGTGCCTTGCCTTGGTTAAAAATTTGGCGAACAACTCACGAAGAATTAATGCAGTAGGTGACGGTGTATTATTGTGGTGCAAAAACTAAAACTGTTGGGTCCATAATTCCGACCTACTTCTGCGAACAGTTTCGCGCAAACGACGTGTAACACAGAAATAGTATTCTTTGTTGACAGTGCGGCTCGTCGGAAGGAATTCGGATTGCAGCACACCTTGATAATCGAAGTCATCAAAACCCAGATTTTTGACCTGATTTAACGTGGTTTTTCGGCTTCGGCTCATTTTGCCAAGAAAATCGGTCGATTTATCATCTGTTTCCGGGTCGTAAGCATTGCTCCAAGACTCAGCGTCAGTAATAATATGTTTCATAATATCCTGGTAGTCGGAAACCATTGTTAGCGCGACGCTGTTTTTCGAAAAAATTAAAAAAAAAATTTAGTGATTTTAGAACCAATTGTGCTTTTACTTACTTCTCGTGGCACAAATGATCTTTCAAAATTTGTTTCACTGATCCTTCAGATATTTCAACGATGACTGTAAATTCTATGACTGTTAATTGTCGTTTCTCAAGCATCAATTGCTTCATTTTATTGATGTGTTAATCATCAGTTGATGTTGATGGCTGTTCTGGACGTGGTTCGTCGTCAACGCGTTCTCGACCCTCTTTGAATAATTTGTACCAATCAGAAACACTTGCTCGCGACAAAAATTTATCACCGAATGCCTTTTCCAACATTCTGTATGTTTCGGCACCAAACATTAGATTCCGCACACGAAATTTAATGGAATTTGTTTGTAGAATAATTTCATTCATTACAAAAATCGTGGAATGCCTTTCATGTATTTCAGAAAAACAAGCGTATACTAAACACTAATGATTATTTTGATGTGAAATTTGGTACAGGTGTCGCTGACAGTCATACAGGGTTTGTCCAGAAAGTAATAGGATTGAGTCGATTTAAAAATATTATTGAACCAATCGTTACACTTCTTTAAAAACTTTCAAAATAAGATCCTTCTGCGTCGCTGCCAGCGCTATTTCCAAGTATTAAAAGCATCACAGAAGGCATTCTCCGAATTAGCTTTGAGAGCCGAGGAGCTTGGATCCCTTCTGTCGTCTGAAACAAGTAAACAAAATAAAGACCGCGTGGCTACAAAATAAAGACCGGGGGGCCACATCTGGGCTGTAGGGCGGCTGCGAAAGCGTTGGGATGGCGGTGATTGCCGAAGTCACAAGTCTCCCAGAATGGCCTTCATCAGTAATCTCTTCCCGACCCTCCATAAAGGACTGGTTCCACCGAGACACACCACTTCTTGCTAAAGCAACATCTGGGTAAGCCTGCTTGATCATATAAAACGTCTCTGTGTACTTAAACTTAGCCTCGACCAAGAATATAAAAAAGCTGTTTTAAAATGTTACATTCAGAAACACGTCGCGCGAAAATGTTTGTCCTGACTCTCCAGATGCTCGGAGACAACTGACCAGCCGCTCGTTCGTTAGCTAGGAACGCCATCTACCGAATCCAGTCGGTGCGCGCACGCTCCGAAGTACAGTCGCGGCGGAAGGAAATCAGTCTTATTACTTTGTAATTAATTGTACCGTCGGAAGAAACGACTGGTGCGCTGTTGTTAACTCGGCTATAACCGCGTAAGCGGTATCTACGCCAGTAAAGAAGAAAATCGCCGTGCCAGTAATGGTCAAGCTCAATGCGAGCGAGCGAGTCCAAATTTTAAATGCTTTTTTGGTCCATATGTTAGGACCAATGCGTCGACTTATCTCTTCTAAGGCTTCCAAGGCGTCAATCATGCCAGACTTAACTGCGTAGATAAGCGATTTCACATTATAGCCCAGCGGTATGAAATCGCACAATCTTGGAGGCCACGCCTCAGGCCGACAAGAAAAAATTGATTGTCTCGTTGAATGTAGGTCGTCCTCATGATCATCCTCCAATTCAGGAAGGATCTTTCTACTTAATATATGATCGCTTAACTGATGGCCACTACTACGAGTATTATAGGACACAATTTCCTTCCCGTAGCTCCGGATAAGTAACAAAGCAATTAATATCGTAGAAACTAGTCGATTTACAATTATTTAAGAAACCAACTCAATTCATTTTATTTACTGATTTGCTGAACTTTAACGCATTGTCCTTGTTATCTGGCGGTTCACAATTGCTGTGTACGCAATGTTGGGCGAGAAAAAGGTAAAACTTTACGACGTTCAGCGTTCAATACAAAGTATGTCACAGCTATACTTATCTCCCGCTGCTGGATTTTACTAACACTACACCATCAATCGTAAGGATATATGCGTGTAAGAATATATGTGCTGGCCTAGACAAATTTCAAGCTGTTTCACGCGCGGCAAACAAATTTCTTACGCAAACAAAGCGTGGGGGTTTTCGTGTTTTTTCTTGGCTTAACGACGTAATGTCTTTGAAGATCTGCGGCGTGTGGATGTAATGCGGTTAAAGTCGACTGCAGTGATAGGGTAAAGTTGAGAGGCAAAAAACAGCTGCTTTTTAGTTTAGGCTGAGCCACACATACATACAAAATGAACATATGTATGTGTGTATGTGTGTACAAAGTTGAGTTCTATGACAATGTCAAAGGCGCTGAGGAATCAAAGAGACGGAAAAAAGCAATAATATCAAAGCACGTGACTTGCTTACCATGCAGACATTGGTCGGTGTTGCGGCGGAGCCTTAAATAATCATATGTTGAAATGCTTCGGAAGCAATAACAAAAAAACTCTATGGAGTGTTGCAAAGTAAAGGAGGGGGGGTTGAAATACAAAGTGAAATTGTGTTACAATGCTGCAATGCTCGTTAACTTTCTATTATTTTGTGTATACTTTATATGAATGTGGGCGAGGTAAGCAATTTTAGCTTAACGTATCTGAATCATGATTTTTTAGTCAAATATTTCAATCAAGTGTGCCGTTTTGGTATTGTTTCCATTTAAATGATTGCATGTATTATTATTTTTCCTTTATCTGTTGTTTACTTATGGTTATGCGAAATTTTCAAATGGGTTGCAAGAAACAACAGTTGGTAACGAAGAAGGGAGAGGCTGAAAATACGTGTAGCTATGTATGTACAAATGTGTATCAAAAGATAATGACTATAGTGGAAACTTACAAGAGGTAGAAGAGGAGGAGACAATTCAATATCTTCTATGTAATTGTAAGATTCTATATAGGAGTCACGGGGAGGTTCAGAGAGGAGCCAATATAGTGAGGAGACTTTAGTCGCAGTGGTTTTACAATGGACCTCTTAGTCTCCTGTTACCATTCGCTTCAGAAATGGTTCGTTTTCATTTCGTTTCAAAAAAGAATCGCAGCTGTTAATTCGGTCCATTAAATTTTTCACAGAAAATTCATGTGGTACCCAAACATCGAGCTTCTTTTTGTAGCCAGCCTATTTTAAATGGCTTAAAACCATTTGTTGATGAATGTTAAGTTCCTTAGCGATGTCATGGCTGCTTATGTAACGGTCCTGGTATATTTATTCCATAACTGACGATGAGACTTTTTCAACGATATGTCGACCAGAGCGAGGGGCATCTGAGGAAGAATTAAACACCGAAATGTATTTAAAGAAGCTGTGTCCAAATTCAAACAACCAAATTTCCTTTGGAAAACCCAAAAGTCCATGAAACCACCAACTGACCCCAACATGTCTATACGAGACTTGGGTGGAAATCGAAGTAACGAGGAAAAGGCTAATTGTTTTGCAAATCACCTAAAAAAGGTATTTCAACCTAATTTGCCAAGGAAAAACTTTAAGCTGTCAGTCTTAACCAACACAGCTAAAGAGTCGCTCGAGTCTCTTAAGACTTCACCTTCTGAAATGATTGGTATCATCAAAGAACTTAATCCAAAAAAGTCGCCGGGACATGATAATATTTCGTTTCGGATACTAAAGATGTCTCCTTTCCTCCACGAAAATAATACAATACTAATGCATCAATTCCGATTTCATGCGAAACACGGCACAATAGAGCAAGCCAATAGAATTACTAACGAAATAAGGAATGCATTTGAGCACAAATTCTACCTTTAGAAATGTATAAAACACTGAAGTCTTATTTAACTGATAGACAATTTATTGTGAAATTAGGAGATTTCATATCTGATGAAAGACAGATCAGGGGGCAGGTGTACCACAGGGTGTACCACAGGGCAGCGTTTTAGGCCCAACTCTATAAATCATATATACAGCATATCTTCCAACAGCTAACAATGTATTAACTTAAACTTTTGCGGATGACACAGCTATAGTGAGCCGTAACTGCCACATTTTAGCATCACGAATAGTAGCGGAGCATTTAAGGTTTGCCGAAGAATGGCTAGCGAACTGGCGTATAAATGTGAATGAACAGAAGTCCATTCAAAAATATGCCCGACAGTAAAAATAAACAATATTTTAGTATCCCAAACGAACGAAATAACATATCTTGCTATTCACCTAGATAGAAGGCTCACGTGGAGAAAACACATCTCTAGTAAAATAACATGTATGAAGATTAGAGCTGCAAATTTAAATTGGCTTTTAAATAAAAACTCTAAACTTAGCCTAGACAACAAAGTGATTTTATATAATGCGGTCATAAAGCCGACTTGGATGTATGGCATTCAACTGTGGGGTACGACCAGTGCAACTAATATTGATATAATACAAAGGTTCCAATCGAAAATTCTTCGAACAATTACGTGTTCACCATGGTACATGCGTAACGAAAATATCCATAAAGACCTTGGTATTCCTATGGTAAAAAAAGAAGTAGAAGACAGCAGAATTAAATATATATCTAACTTCCGAGATCATCCAAACCCTTTGGCTAATGCTTTGGTACATTCCTGCGATCAAACACGCCTTAAAAGAAGATATATGCCTGCGTATTAAGGAGCAACGTATCACTAAAAGGTTCAGGTTTCCCAAACAGGGACTTGATTGTGATCGTTCAGTTTGCATGACAACTATATGCTATAATGATCCAATGTCGCCGGTTTTGACAAATGAATGGTTTCTTGGGGTGAAAAGAACGTGTGCAAAATTTCTGATCTATATCCTAAAAACTGAGAAACTATTAGGTCTAACACTTCCGCAGTTTTCCAATAGTTGTCTCTAGAGTCAAGCACTGGTCGATTAAATCATTTTATATCGATCTTGGACATTTGTGTCAACACTAACCCAACAAAATATTTGTAGGGATCTGTTCGCATCCCAAACTTATTGTCAACTGAAAATGTCACTTTTTGAGCCGAATTCTCAACATTTGCGGGAAATTTTGCTTTTTTTTTTTAATTCCAAGAAAAGTGCGGCTGAGGCTCATCGAATGCTTTCGGATACGTACGGTGAGGCTGTCCTAAGTGAAAGAACATACGGCGAATTGTTTCAACGTCTTAAGAACGGTGATTATGAAGTCGAAGACCGGCGTGGTGGTGGAAGGGAGAAGATTTTCGAAGATGCTGAATTGGACCTAGATGCGTTTCAAACCCAAGAGGAATTGGCCGAATCGTTGCAAGTGACACAGCAAGCCGTATCAAAACGCCTCAAAGCCATGGGGATGATTCAGAAACAAGGGAACTGGGTTCCTTACGACTTGAAACCAAGAGATGTCGAACGGCGCTTCTTTGCATGTGAACACCTGCTTCAAAGACACAACCGAAAGGGATTTTTACGTCGCATTGTAACTGGCGCCGAAATGGGTCCACTACGATAATCCTAAGCGAAGAAAGTCATAGGAAAAGTCTGGACATGCCTCCACGTCGACGGCAAAACCGAACATTTACGGCGCCAAGGTCATGCTCTGCATTTGGTGGGACCAGCTGTGGGTGATATATTATGAGCTGCTAAAGCCAAGTGAAACCTTCACAGGAGATCGATACCGAACGCAATTCATGCGTTTGAGCCGAGCACTAAAAGAAAAACGGCCACAGTACGAGGAAAGACACGATAAAGTCATACTCCAGCATGACAATACTCGGCCTCACGTCGCAAAGGTGGTCAAAAAATATTTGGAGACGCTGAAATGGGAGATCTTACCCCACCCGCCGCATTCTTCAGACGTTACTCCATCTGACTAACACTTGTTCCGATCGATGGCACACGGTCTAGCTAACGAGCACTTCAGTTCTTATGAAGAAGTCAAAAATTGGATTGATACTTGGATCGACTCGAAAGATGAGGAGTTCTTTCGTCACGTCAAAAGTAGTAGCTAACGACGG
This sequence comes from Bactrocera tryoni, assembly GCF_016617805.1. Taxonomy (NCBI): domain Eukaryota; kingdom Metazoa; phylum Arthropoda; class Insecta; order Diptera; family Tephritidae; genus Bactrocera; species Bactrocera tryoni. Next base: position 47,240,708 of record NC_052499.1, read on the forward strand.
ACAATATTTTGAATAATATTTTTGTAACCGTTTTTATATAATAAAGACTTAAATTTACAAATAAATTCGCGTATATACAGACAGACAGACTAATGGACATGTCAAAATTTATTTAGCTGGTCACGCTGATCATTTATATACATATTTTATAAAGTCTCCGACGTCCTTTTCCGTGTGGTAGAATAGAATTGAAAATAAATGCGGGTTGCACCGCCACCAAAGGTCTATTGTGCTCTCCCCTAAGTCACAGCAACTCGCATAGCCCAAGCACATTGATAAATTCCTGCTATGTGCTATTGAGACGATGTTATTCTGGGTGTTACCAAGGTACAAAAATATAATAATTTTTTTTTTGAAAATCCTGTATTGGTCGAACCCTTAACTGCCGACGAACTACTTAAGGATAGCAGCCTTTGCTTGCAATTTTATCTGACAGAGTTCGTTGAAACCGCTCAATATTTATCGAATTGTCTATGCAAATAGCTATATATCATTTTTGCTTTACCGGTTAGTTTCGCTAGCAGGTTGTTGCTGATAGTTAGCTAGCAGAAAAATTGACAGCCATTTTGAGTTAATCTGTTTCGAGTTACTTTTGAGCTATATTTTCTAATACAAATTCCATTCGCTTTGACAGTTGTCAAATTGCGCTTTCAAAAAATCTTCGTTTTTACTTCAAAATATGTAAACTAAACTTCACAAAGAATATGCTGCTATCAGTTAACCGAAAAACATACTTTCGTTCATCAACACAAATGAAAAATTTGGCCAAAGCAGCATTTCGATAACCATCTTCTGCTCTGAGAACTAATGCTGCGTGCTCATTTTCATATTTTCCGCCATGACATAACTGACAAAATCCATATGAGAAGTCATTTTTCCTCAAGCAAGTGCGAAAACGCCATATACAGGCGCCGAGGAGGAAGTGCATTGTGTATGTGTGTGAGTACGAGTTCAACTGTTTATTGGTATTTGTGTAAACTTATTTATGATTTAGTGTGTGTGTGTGGGCGGGTTCATTTGTTCGCCATTTACGTGATAGATCTGAGCACACACACATACATACATCGACCTATAAACATACACACATACATATGCACTTCATTTACTTTTGCCAGCGCATTTTCCCGCTACTTTTTTACTCACTTTCGAGCGAGCGCTGGTTTTTTCTGTTTTGCTCTCCAAATTTTGCGCTTCTCTGCATTTTGACATTTTGTGCATTCTCATTGTGTTAATGTGACAAAGTGACAAATGAATGCTTTCCGTTGCGATTTTTTCCAACTGTCATTTAATGTATGCGATAATATTTTCACTCTTACTTGAAGCGTGGCGCGGAGCTTTTGCTCTTGTTGCATTGATTCGATTCACATTTCAGCAAGAAAATTTCACTTTTTTGTTGTTGCTTCTGAGAAATATATTATACAACAATACAAACAACAGCAACAACAAATACACCATAAACAACAGCAGCAACAACAACACCATAAATAACAACAACAACAACAAGTAAAGAATATACACTTACAATTTAGCGCGCAAAAAGTGTCGAGAATTGGCTGAATAACTGTTTAGATGCCGCCATCTTTGCCCCCCACCGCTGCTGGAGGTTGCATAATGCTGTCGGCGCCTTTTTGTGCTGCTGGCGCTCGCTGCTGTTGCTGACGCCATTGCTGTTGCGGCGATGTTATGTTGTTGCTGCCGGTGGCAATGTCGCTGCTGCTAATGTACCTTTTATTGTTTAGCGCTATTGTTATTCTTGTTGTTGTGGCAACTACTACAACTGCTGCTGGTGTTGTTGCTCTTTCATGCTGCATGACAGCTGGTATAAATGATGTTGTGAATTTGTTGCTGCTACTTTTTCTGCCACATCATATTGTACTCGTTTATTTCAGCAGCTTCTTTAAGTTCCACCGCTACTTCTCCTCTTCTTCTTCTTCTTCTTCGACTTTTTCAGCGCCTCTGGGTTGTATTTTGTTTGTTTATTGTCTGTGCGCCAGTGTGTGTTTTGCATAAAATGCTATAAAATCCCAAGCAGCAACAACAACAAGCTGCGAACTTGGAAAAAATATCAAAATAACAGCAAAAACAACTGCAAATTGAAGTGAAGATTGATTTATGTTGCGCGAAATCATTTGTAAGAGCATATCAACAGACTACTCGTCTGGGTAAGGGCCAAGTGTACAGTTATTCTCACGAAAACTCTCAATCTGTTCGCAACATGGCTCTAATAGGACTCTCTCTTGGTTTCGAATATACGAGAATCAGATTTATTTAATTAAAAAAATTTTGGAAAATGTTTTAGGAATTACTTAAAATAATTATAAAATTAAGGCAAAAAATTGTTGAAATGAGTGGCAACCCTAGACAAAATTTTTTTTTGTTTTGAATAATTAAGAACTGTAAATGTGATTATTATTTTTAGATTTTCATACAATATTTTTTGTTCATTTCATCCTTTTTATTCTTACATACATACATATATGTAGGTATATGCAAATTTAAAATTTAATATGTACTGCTCTTAAATTTTTTATTGTTTAAAATTTGTAAATAAAAAAATAAACTATGATAAACAAATATAGTTTTGTATCTGCTAGAAAAAAAATAATTTTTAATTAAAATTTTGTGGCAACTCTTTTTACAAAAACTCATTGATATTTTTTAATTCCTAAATTAATTCAAAAAATATATATTTTGTATATTCAATGCAGAACTGAACACTGTTTACCTTTTTTTAATTTTGAATTAAAATTTTGTGGCAACTCTAATTACAAAAACTTGCATACCACTCAATGATATTTTTTAATTCGCAAATTAATTAAAAAAAAATACTTTTTGCATAATTAATAAAGATTTGCAGACTGTTCAAATTTTGTCCACTGAAATCTTGTGGCAACTGTACCTGAGACTATTTTCGTATATTTTTAAAACCAAAAATAAAATACACTTGACTAAATACTGAAATTATTAATAAAAACCTTATAATTGTAATGTCGACCTATCGTGCGTTCTTAATGCCATCTGGCAACTCTATTTGTTATAAAAAAATAAAAATTTGTCGAATTACTGTTAGAAATTGTTTTTATATAGTCTACTTCAATTCACATATTACTTCTGTTTTTGAGACTTGATTTAATGAAATTCACGTGGCAACTCTGCTCCAGAATTATAGTCGCAACATTGTTTAGATTTATTTAAGATCTAAGTTCCGAGCTAAAAGTTAAATTTTTTACCGAAAATTCGATAATATAAACTAATCGTATTTCTGATACCGTGGCAACTCTACTTCAAAATTATTTACGTAACATTGTTTAGATTTATAATATGTAAATTCCGCGCTAAAAACCTTATTCTCTCCCAAATTTTGATAACACAAACTAATTTTAAGTATAAATACGTATGGCAACACTGCCCAATTTTTTTTAGTTTATATTAAAATTACCATGTTATCTTAGAAAGCCTTTTAATCTCTTCAACTATTAGTTTAACTGTGTATAGAAATAATTGTCAAATAAATTTATGTGGCAACTCTACTCTGTACAATTTACTTAATTTTGTTTCTATTGATAATATCGAAATTCCCACCTTGCATTGAATTTTTTACTAACTATTTGATAGATAAGCTTAACTAAAGATGCCTTCCTGGTTTTATATGGCAACTCTGTTCAATTATTTTTAAATACAAATTAAATTTTCTTATTATTTTAAAGAAAATATTTTGCACGCTCCCTTTCATTTGCACGCTAATTAGCAATATTTTTAAATAAAATCGTGTGGCAACTCTAATTCAGAATTTTTTTTTAACTGATGACCTCAAAATTTCAAGCTAAACATTAAATTTCTGTCTGTCCATAGCCATATATTTCAGGTTAGGTTAGATCGCAGGGTTGATCCTAATCGATGCATCTCAGTTGGACATATCGTCGTCCTTTGCGTTACCCACAAACTCATAAAAGTAGATCACCAGTTTCGTTTTGAGTTAACCATATATAATAATCCTATAAAATAAGTGGAATTTATCAGATTTTAGAAAATTGTATAGTCACATATCTTCATCTGTGTATTTCAGCCAAAAACATTGTAAAATGTTCATATTTAAATTTCGATATGGCAACTCTTGTTCGAAATATTGTGCAACTAAGCACTTCGTGGGCCAAAAAACTATTTGTTTTCAAAACTTATTATGAAAATTAACATAATATTGTAGCAACCAGAGTTACCAACTGTTGGCGAAAGTGCAGCAGCAAAAAAGCGCAACAGAATCACAAAAAATTCAAGGAATAAGTGCAAAAAAAAAACTATGTATTTGCTTATAAACAAACAACGACAAATTGCACATAACCGAGTGTGTAACTGTAACTGACAGTTTGCCTACATTATGCACACGTATATGAGTTTGGGTGTGTGTGTGTGAGGGAGAGTTTCTAACACTGCTTGACATTGCATTTTCCAATTTGACTGTTGTATGAAATGTCAACAATGTTTCTTGCCATGCCATCTTACCAAACACACTCATATTTTTGTAAGTACATACATATGTATGTATATGTGTGTGTGCATTGTTTTTGTATGCACCAATCTTATTTTTGTTGTCGACGACTTCTTACACTTTGACTGCATGAAAAATGATTTTTCGACGACAATCTCCAGCAGGTGGAACTCAGCTGATTTCTCCGGCACATTTCTATTGTTGTTGTCGCTTCACCTTCTTTGTTGTTGTAGCTGTGTCTGTGTTCCGGGTTACTTTGTCGTTTATACTCATTGTTTATTTGACTATATATTCCTAATGTTTGCAGGCATTCGATGATATCCTTCGAAACTAATTCAAGAGACTTTTCAGTTTGACTTTGCAAATTCCTTCTGCCTTTTTCCCATTTGCATCGCTGCCATTGAACAATGCAAAAGGAAACTGTTAAAGATTTATAAGAAAGCTGCACAAGGCCAACAACGAAGTGGAACGTTGTAAATTGAGTTACATAGAGGAGAGAGGGAGAGTGGGGTGCCAAAAAAGAGATAATAGAAAATGCCAAATGTCACTGAGTTTTATTATAAATGGTACGCAACATTTGCACCGACACCGAGTGGGCGGGCAAGCTGGCCGTTTTGATGTTTTAAAAGTATTCCAAGTTTGTGATGAAAGTCACAGTGTACTTGAATTATTATTTTGTTTTTTGGAATTTGCTTTTTCCTTACTTAATCGTAAAACTTATACTTAAACTTAATGTAAACTTACACTCGAACTTAAACTTAAATTTAAATTTAAACTTTAACTTAAACTTAAACTTAATGTAAACTAAAACTTGAACTTAAATTAAAATTTAAACTTAAACTTAAAATTTAACTTAAACTTAAATTTAAGCTTAAACTTAAACTTCAACTTGATGTAAACTTAAACTTGACTTAAACTGAAATTTAAACTTAAACTTTAATTAAAATTTAAACTTAATCTTAAAATTAAACTTAAACTTAAATTTAAGGTTAAACTTAAACTGAAACTTAAATTTAAACTTAAACTTAAACTTAAATATAAACTGAAACTTAAATTTAAACTTAAACTTAAATTTAAACTTAAGCTTAAACTTAAACTTTACCTTTACCTTTACCTTTACCTTTACCTTTACCTTTACCTTTACCTTTACCTTTACCTTTACCTTTACCTTTACCTTTACCTTTACCTTTACCTTTACCTTTAACTTTAACTTTAAATATAGCTTTAACTTCAACTTCACCTTAAATTTAAACTTAAAAGTAAACGTAAATTTTTACTTAAACTTAAATATAAACTTCAACTTAAACTAAATGTAGAGTTAAATTTAAACTTTAAAGTTAACTTTAACTTACCCTTAAACTTAAACTTGAACATTATAACTTTAATTTTAACTAAAACTTAAACTTAAATTTAAATTTAAACTTAACCTGGAACTTAAATTTAAAAATAAAATTGAACTTTAATTTAATGTTGAGGTAAACTTAATGTAACTTTTAACTTTAACTTGAAGTATGTGTGTATTCGTAAACATGTTACATTACCTGGTTATTCCTATTTAGTTCTCTGTTACTTTGTGGCGTCTTCTCACAATTACTTGCTTAATTATAAAGATAATCGTCCAGCAAAGTAGCACAAATATCTAAGTGTCTATTTACACGAACACATACACACCCCAACTTGCCAGCGAGCAGTGTCTCCATGGTGGACATTAATTCCCGAATCGTCGCACTGTCACTGCGTCAGAGAAGAGCAGAGCGCTGACATCTGTGCCGGCCAAATGGACCGAAGACACGAGTGACTAGCTGATTGCTAAGCTAGCTAGTCGTCGGATGTTTCTATGGATGTGTGTGCCTTTATGTATATCTGTGTGTATATGTGTGTAGCGGTCATTGTTGTGGCCGCTCTTCTTTGCCACTGCGGAAGTCCTTAATGAAGTGTGCTGCGTAAGCACAAAATTATGAGACTTGCGGTCGCTCGGACACCCGTTGCCATCTTGACAGCGTGCCACACATATACTTATATATATATATTTGTGTATGTGTATGTGTGTGTGCAGTTGCGCCATGTCGTTGACCAAGCGGTTGACCGAGAGCGGTTAGTTTGCAATCTGCGGCAAGGGCGCTTGGTGGCCAAAGCATCCGCTGTGTAAGTGTATGGCTGACTGGCTTTTCCAGCTCATGCTCAACTTTGTAGGATGTTGTTGTTTTTTTGTTGTTGTAATTTTTTGTTTCTGCTGTCGCATGCGATTTACGCTTCGCTTTGCCGTTGTTGACCTGATTTCTGTATTATAATTTTGCGCGTCACACTAATTTTATGCTAGAAAAAATCACATTACAACACACATACATATAAACGCACACACACATGCAGATAATTCATTTAACACGCTAAGTATGACAGAAAAACTAAATTGTCAAAAAAAATGTTGGCTGGCTAAAAAATTAATGCTCGTAAATTTGTCAAGTTGCATGATTTTTTCTAGTTGTTGCTGTTGCTCTTGCTCTTGTTGTTGTATGCATAATTTTTTTGCCGTAAGTTGTTTTTATGGTATTTAGCAGTTAGTTCGACATTAGCGCACACACATACTCATCCATACACATATACATATATTGGTATTAAAGCCTGACTGAGGTTAAAGTTAAATTCGGACGGACAGACTGACCACTCAACTCAAAGGTGGGCGGCCGGAATCTGAATGAATGACAATAAATCGTTATGGCGCCGCCTGGCATCGTAAATTCAACGTGCGATGACATTTTTCCGGTAATTTTTTCCACATTGTTTTTCTTTCGCTTACTGCTTAACGGCATTTACGTTTTTTGCGGTCTGCCAGTTGTGGTCAAATTTGCGGATTTGTGGAAAAATTTCTCTCACGAAAAAAAGTGTTAGTGCATGAGAATTTGGCATGGAAATTGTTTTAATTAATCTAATTCAATTAAGAGACAATTTATGGCATCTCGTTTGTAGCTAAAATGTTGCTATGAAAATAAAAGGTTTACTAACCACGAAGGGGAGGAGTTGCGGTTTTCGACTATTCTTTAGTTTTTTATTAGATAAACCCTTTTATGCTATGGATTTACGGTGGAAGAAGGTAAAAATGCAGATATTTATCTCCTCGCCTTTAAAGGTTTTGAGTAAAATTGCATAACTAAAAAAGTAACTAACTTCCCGCCAAAAGCTCAAACTTGATATAAGTACACGAAGTGCTCTGTTTAAGTAGTTGTCTGACAGGACAGCTCTTCTTTAGTTTTAAAACTAGGCAAGTATGATTTCTACTTTATTGGCGTAAACACCGCTTTTGCGATTATAGCCATTATCCTCTCTCGACGAACAAAGACCAAACTCTACATCTTACTCATCATCCTCGTCCTGCTATGTGATGCAGAGGCGTAGCGATGACAACATCTGATGAGTCGGTATTACGAGTTTTTGAGAGAAAGGTTCTGCAAAAGATTTTTGGTCCTTTTCGCATTGGCAACGGCGAATAATGCAGTCGATGGCACGATAAGCTGTACGAGATGATCGGTTTGCTTCAAGAGACCAATATTTCTATTGGCACGGTAACCTCGAATCGCCAGAAAGGTGCCCAAAATGTGTAGAAAGCAATGATTAATACTTTGTCTTATTATAATATCTTTTTTAAATTTCCCTTTCAAAATTAGTATTTCAGTACAGCTTGTATGTATATAAATAATCACGTTAACGATACGAGTCCAGTACCGGATGCATCTCTGTTACATGTGTTCCTTGGAACCGAAGGAAAACCGTATTCTCGGAACTACTAAATCAATATCAACAATATATAGTGCATAATCTTTTTATATATAAATCTTCTGACCGTGTGTTTGTAATTGAACTGCTCCTAAACGGCTAGACCGATTTCGATGAAATTTTTTGTGTGAGTTCAAGGAGATTTGAAAATGGTTTCGATTCACAATTTGGTCCACTGAAAAATGTTTTTTTAAATTAATTTTTCATTTGTAATTAATTGCTAATTTTGGAATGTTTGACCGATAGATTGCGCTACCATCGCAGTATCCAATATTCAAACCTTAAATTGGCGTAAACGTGCAATCAACAAAACGATGCCAAAGTAAAAGGCGACATCTGTAGACAAGTTTTCATAACGTGGACAGATTGTTCGTTCTTAAGTAATAAATTGGGTGATTCAATACATCTATGGGTAGATATAACATTTTTTTCATACCTGCTAACTACTGGAGGGGGTATCTTGACTTAAAATTGCAAAAGATTTGGCATAAAAAAATAGCGGCATAACTGAAGTGTTGATAGAAAGGTCTATTAAAATTTGAGATATACAGAAATCTTTTCGAAGCATTGCAAGACGGATGCCATAACCTTGCCAGCCGATTTTTTTGTCTTTCCACCGTTTCTTAAATGCAGTCCGCCAGGCTGACAATCGATTGGACTCGATTGATTTCACTGATGCACAGCCCAAATTCAATAGCATTTTTACCTCAAAAACCAATTCTTTCTTAACGCACAAAATGCTTTTTGATTCATTTTTGTTGCTTCACCAAAAATGCGATTATTCCTTAACTAATACTTATAATCTAACTAATAGAAATCATATTAATGGTATTAGTAGTACTACCTATATATCAGCCACAGTAAAACGTGGGCGGGTCCTCTAGTATTATCATAAAATTCTTAAATTACAAAGTGAAAAGTGAATATAAAGTGAAGTGGGAAAAGCTGTAATCGGTCTTCAACCGCGCCTATTTCCCGTATATCAAACCTGCTGCTTTTCTTTTCTCTTTTTTCCAGAATAAAATTTTAAACAAATAGTGTTTAGAAACCGAATTATAAATTTTCGAACTCCCGCTGCCGATCGCAGTGCCTATGTCTGATCTTATACCGAAAACATCGTTCAATTTGTCGAGTTTATTAATGAAATTCTTTCCTAAAAGGCCCATATATTGAATTCAAACATTTTAGCATCCGGTTGACCACCGAAACATCTGCAAATATGCCTCCAACTTCGATGTTTGAAAATTGCGAGAGTACATATTGTTCGGTTCCACTCGAATCTGGTACTTACTCTTGTTTTTGTTTTTGTTTTTTATATACTCTTCATTGTTGTTACTTGTTGCCTGTAAACTTACTATTATCGCGTTGTTGTAGTAGATAATATTCCTGACATGAAATTTCTTACTGGACATTGAAACGAATGCGTTACAATTATTAAAATAAAACTTCTTCTCTCAAACAGTGGGTGTTCTATAGATTATTATAGTCGCATTTCTCACAAAAATTTCAAACAGTGGGTGTTCTATAGATTATTATAGTCTTGATTTCTCACAAAAATTTGGTAGGAAATGGGGTTTTTCCTATATACAGTTGTACTTCCTTAACTCGAATCACCATAATCCAGAATAAAACTTCGAGTTAAAGAGACGTCGAGTTATGGAAGGAAATTCGTATGAAATTGCTAATTCATGTGTTCGCGTTATGGGGGACTTCGAGTTATAGAAGTTCGAGTTATGTATGTTTGACTTTATATGGTTTTATAAAATATTTTACAGTTGGGCTTTGCATATGTCTTAGTTTTTCTTAATAACAAAAATTTAGTGACTGCTTTTGAGTTGAAGAAAGTTTCATAAGCATTTCATAGGTAAGTCCACAAAGAAAACAGAGAAAGAGAGCGATTGTTCATTAATTATATTTTATCTTATTAGTAGAATCTACTACCGCTACGTGGCTTTGAATTCTAACCGAGTTCTGAGATCTAAACACTCGTTTTAGTAGAGAAATATTTATCACATCTCTTAATTTCAATAATGATTCGAAGGCCAGCGACTCAAAGTAGTCACTGGATACCGCTCTAGAAAATGTGTTGCAACGAAGGGTAAAATTGTTCTCTCTATGAACAGAAAATGCGAACAAATTGTTATGAATAGGTAGCCTTTAATTCAAAGTAGAAAGATACTACTTGATGAAAGCGCCTTTCGCCTATAGATATTTAAGAGCATCGCGAAGATGCAAATCGCCAAAATTGTGTCTTTTCAACTGTCCAGCTTTCGCTTGACTATGCTAGGAATATCTTGTTTATCCTGTGAACCGGAAGAATTTATACGAATCACTATTAGACATCTCAATAAGTTTGGGTCTCTTGAACGTCACTTCGGAGTTTTATTATCACAAAGCAGCGGTTCTTCTACTGCCACGTGAGTTCACTGCAATCTTCGTCGTCATCTAAGTTCCATCATAAAAGAAACATAATGTCAAATCAAATCCACAATACAAATCATCTGTCTTCATGGCTTTCTAATCACATTTAGTTTTGCATAATTTTAATTAAAGGTACTGTTAAGAAAAGCCTCATCTTCATTTCAGTCACAGTAAAAGGTCAGTACGTCAGTTTTGACATATTTGCACCTTAGCACCCTTAAATCCTTGTATATTTAAATACGTATGTACATACGAACATCTTTCAAACCACAAGTAATTTGACCGAAAGGTCATCTCCAACCTTCAGCCAGCAAATGTTGTGCTTTTAACGCAATTAATGATTGAAATGCTAACGACCGTTATCAGGTAGGCTCACCTACTATTGCCCACCAACTAACTGGATTTATGTATGTATGGAAATGTATTGTAATTGTGAAAAAGGAACTAGTTGCGGTGTAGTTTTGAAAGTGTTAACATATTTTTAGGAGCCAAAGTTGAAAAAAATTAAATGTTACGAATATAAAAGATAATTATGACTTAAAAAGTTAAGAGCTCTAAGAACAGAGCTCGATTTTGTCATTTGAGGTGGTCTGTGGCTACTAATGCGCTTATAACAGTATTGTTGCTTAGAAAAAATATTGAAAAATGTAAGTTTTTGTTGAAAGCATACAACAATTCTAAATTTCTAAACACTTTTCTGTCGAGGTACATGAAAATATAGCAGGAATTTAGTAAGTCTTTAGAATTATAGCGGCCACCTTTCATGCAAAAATATTGGCCTAACTGTCCTCTATGATGCTTATATCCACCAAGTTGCAGTAAATTTCCATTTTGCCAGCATAAATAATCCATTGGGTTGCCACAATTACACATATACCCTAAATGCCCCAAATTTGCTTGAGAAACACATATGAATGTGTCTATTAAGTGCAAAGACGGTAGTACTTATAATTATGTGTTATTTATGTGGCTAAAGTTTTTTGGCGTCTACAAAGCCATTCTTATTCATTAACCATAAATTATTCGCACAACATTTTCGCAGCCGGAAAATCCATATTGATTTGGGTTTTACAAATATTTGACGAGCAACTAAGCTTTGGGTTATGTTCAACATACTACAAGTATCTATATGCATAGGTGTTGTTGTTTGTGTTTGTGTATAAGGATCACCCAAACTATTGTGTGTCGGCAGACGCACTAATAGTAAGTCTTACCAAGCTTCGTGTATCCGAAAAGTTCTCGCCAAAATCCCTTTTACTCTGTGGGGATTCAACAAGGCTACCTTGTCTGAAGCGGGTATTTACCTAATTCTTCCTACATTCACACATACATATGGGAAGAGCGATGTATTGAATGTGTGCCTATGTTTATTTATTTGTCATAGTGAATGTGTTGCAAAGTAAGGTTAATAACAACAATTAACCGAGCTTAGGCCGCATTGTGAACTTACTAATTGGACGGGGAATATGACTTTAAGGGTCGGCAAGACCAAATTGTACATTGTATACATGCATACGTACCGTTATCTATGCATGAGTAGGTGTTTTACTTCACAAATCAGATCAGGAAACAGTTTTATTTATTTTCAAATTCAAGAGATGATTACTTTCCCTCAACAGAAAGCACTGTTTTACTGTTGTTGTTATAGCGACAAAAATTATTCCGAAATATTGTGTAGGGAGTTATCGAGTTCATTGCTGTTAAAAGGATAAACATCCGGTACTGATCCAGTTATGCAACTTACTTAAGTAAAAATTAAGATATTTTGATGTAACTTAGTACACAAGTTCCTTGACAAAAAAGTTAGACGGAGTTCGAAGATGGGCGTAAACGAAGCATCATCGAAAACGTATAAAAGGCCATAACTAAACACTGAATTAAGATATAGAACTGGCACTGGAGATCGCAGTAGGCTGAGGCATTTGTGGGCTAAAAATACTAAAATACCATAACAAGATTCGCTCACGCTGAATCCCTTTAGCGCCCCTATCGATACTGCAAAAATGCGTGAAATCGGTAGATAACCCCGTTCACTCCTCATACAAGAACGGTACTATTGAAAACTAATTAAAGTGCAATAAATCATCGACTAAATATGACTGAATCATATAATTTTACAACCGAGGTGGCATGAGAGGGTTTTAACGGAGCCAGGGTAAAAATTGGCCGATATACGTGGCATTCCCCACTCTTAGGAGAAATCACTTATCTTGGGAGCCCGAAATTCAGACAGAATCCTTTCCTGATAATAGTAACTCTGTGTATCAAAAATGGGTTGAATCAGATCAATACTTCGCTGAGCACCCATATACCTAATAAGAAGATTTTTTAACTTCCGGCTGACTTTATATCGCATATATGGGCCAATGTATGAGCTAACTCAATGACAAAAAAAAAAAACGTGTTTTACTCATAACAGTGTATCCTTGTGCCTAAAATAGATAAAATTTGTTGAAAACTTGACCTACCCCCCATATAACGAATATTAGGATTTTCGATCATTCGGCTGACCTTGTCCATGTGACTGGTGCTTTTAGGTGTGGCATGTTAAGGTATGTGGTATCCGCTAAAATAGCTAAAATCGTTTCGATACTAAAGTCGATACTTAATATCAAGTTTTGCCAGCACCTGAAGGAATCTACCGGTCTTTGATCAGTTGCAAGTTGCAACAATATAAAATGTTCAATTACAACCGAGCCTAGCCCTTTCTTACTTATTTTAAAACTAAGTCAAAATTAATAGCCTTAAATAAGTCAGGAATATTCCAAATCAGATTGTAGTTTATTAACGATTTTTTGGCTTAATGAACGCTGAGTTCTTTCGCAACATTACAAAATTTTACCAGCGCCTAAAGTAATATTCGGAGCTTTGATTCAGGCGAGTTAGAAGAGTGGAAAATATTCGGTTACAGCCGAACTTACATCTTCCTTACTTTATACTTGTTTCTTAACTTTTATTATATCTAATATATCTTTTCAGAAAACCGGCAGTAATGATATATTTGCGGGTTTTTTAGTCAGCTTCGCTCGTACTTCAACGCTTCTTCGAGTGTTTTATACCAAAAACCTCTTATGAAAATTACCTTGTTTAACCATTCGCTTTCAGTTATAAGCGCCTAAATGGTGTTCACGGCAATAAATAAGTAGAATCCTTCTCTAAGACGCAATCTTAACACAAACGCAAAAAATTCTTAAACCACGATATTTCCAATAAAAATAAATATTTAAGATAAAATATATTTATATATACATATACATATACATATGTATATTTGAATTTCAAACTATCATTTTTTTAGTTACATATATTTTGGCTTTACTTTATTTTTTCAAATTTCACTCAAACATTTAAAATTATCAAATATGGTTTTGTTATAAATATTTCATAAAATATGATGAGAACCTTTTCCACTCATAAAATTTTCTTAACACAAAAGATAACATAAAATAAATGACACAACATCAGGGGAAAGATTTCGAATGTTAACAACAGTAAGTTAACCTTAGAATTTCACCACAATTAGGGAGGATTGATAACATTCATTGCAGAAATGTGTGGAAAGTTAACAGCGAAACGGTTAACAGCGTTAATTCGCATTTCGAACGAGTTCACGTAAACACGAAGGCGAAGCACGAAAGCTGCAAGCTAAATATAGAACAAATCAATTGGTATGCGAAACAACATATATGTACATATGTATGTACAATATGTAGGGTGGAGTAAGTTATCTTAACACATGTTTAACATCTGAACTAATGTTTAGTGTGAAGTCTATTTGGATGGAGCTGTGCATACTTTTCTCAACTTCTTTAAATAATTAAATCATATCATATCAAATCATGCTCTGGAACAAAGGCTTCTGAAAAATAACCAGTTGAAGCATAACGCCCTACATACTTATATATAGTATTTTTGAATATTAACCAGTTAAAGCATAAACAGCTTTCGGCACAAAAGATTTGTGCTCATTCAGTGATCAGGGTTTACTTGTTGTGCTTGTTTAATAAATTAATTCGTAGAAGTGATTCGATATCTCCAGCCTTCTAAATGGTAGTGTAAGCATAACGCCAGGGAAAGGCGCACCCGATTCCCCAATCGATGACGATGGAGCAGATGTTCCATTGCCCGACCATGAAGAAGTTCGAATAGCAATTGCCCGGCTGAATAACAACAAAGCGGCGGACCGATGGATTGCCGGTCGAGCGAAGAACTGTAAGCAGCATGCATCAGCTTCTTTTTCAAAATATGGTCGGACGAAAGCATGCCCAACTAGTGGAATTTAAGTGTACTCTGCCCAATCTACCCCACAATCTGCGCCAACTACCGTGGGATAAGCCTCCTTAGAATCGCGTATAAAGTTCTATCGAGCGTATTGTGTGAAAGATTAAAGCCCACCGTCAAAAAACTGAGTGGACCTTATCCGTGTGGCGTTAGACCATGGAAAATCAACAACCGACGAGATATTCACCAAGCGCCAAGTCTTGGAAAAGACTCGTGAGAAGACAATCGACACAAACAACCTTTTCGTCGATGTCTGAATTTGGTATCCCTGCAAAATTAAGCAGTGTAAACTGACGTTGAGCAACACCAAATGCTCTGGCAGGATCGGGTAGGACCTCTCCGAGCCGTTCGATTTCGAGGTTTCAGACAAGACGACTCCCTTTCGTACGACTACTTCAATCTGTTCTTGGAGAAAATAATTCGCGTAGCAGAACTTAATCGAGCAGGCACAATCTTCTATAAGAGTGTATAGCTGCTGGCGTTTTATTATTAATATATTTTGTCTAAACACCAACGTCGTTAGTTCTGCTGTCACCAAACTGGATAAGTAAGCGAAGCAGATGGGTCTGGCAGTGAACGAGGGCAAGATGAAATATCTCCGTCATCAAACAAACAGTCGGCGCACTGGCCACTTGGCTTCCACGTCACTGTTGATAGTCATAACTTCGAAGTTGTAGATAATTTCGTCTATCTTGAAATCAGCATCAACATCAACAACAACGTCAGCCTCGAAATCCAACGCAGAATATCTCTTGTCAATGGGTGCTACTTCGAACTGAGTAGGCAATTGAGAAGTAAAATTCTTTCTCGACGAATAAAAACCAAACTCTATAAGTCGCTCATAATTCCCGTCCTGCTATATGGTGCAGAGGCTTGGACGATGACAGCAACCGATGAGTCGAAGTTACAAGTTTTCGAGAGAAGAGTTCTGCGCTGTTGTTAACTCGGTTATAATCGCGTAAGCTGTGTCTATGCTATGTATGCTGTGTTTATATATATATATATTATATTATGTATATTTATAATATTTCTTTTGTGCTAAGATGCTTATGATACATGAGATGCCAATCTCACAAAACTATGACGCGAAATCTCAAGAACTTCTATGGGCCTACTGCTGGAAAGAGATTCATATTTTAAATGACCTTTACCTGAAACTAATCAAGAAGGAAGAGCACTAGCTCAATTGGGGTTTTCAATAAGCCCCTATTAGGAAGTGTATGAATATTTGTCTTCAATAAATCAATGTGTTTTGCTCGAAGATTCGACTTCACCTCAGGTGAATGTGTGGGAAATGCCCAATGTACAATATTATTAATGAGTGAGATAGTCCCATTCAGTGCCTTACCGGAAACAAACAATGCGACCAATTATACAGGGTTGTACAAATGTAAAATAAATATTGACCACGAATTACTAACAGTATAGAGAGAACCCACCATATTTTACAGTTTTTTGTCGATAAAGACGAAAACGCAAGCCAGCGCGTTTCCAAGTATTGAAGGCCTCACGGAAGGCATTCTGCGGAATAACTTTGAAAGCCGAGGTGCATGCTGCTTGAATCACCTTTCTTCGGCCTTTTCAGGCAAGGAAACAAACACGTCTGTGCTGTAAGGCAGCTGCGGAAGCTTTGGGATGCCGGCCTTGGTTAGGTAGCTGATCACAAGTAAGGTAGGGTGAGCTCGGGCGTTGACGTGGCGCAACTTCCAATCGACTGCGATGTCCTGTCGGACCCGACTGACCCTTCCTTTGAATCTCTTTAGGACTTCCACGTAAAACTTGGCGTTGAGGGTTTGTCCAAAAGGAACAAAGTCATTGTGAACGATGCCTTTAATGTTAAAAAAGAAAATGAGCACCGTTCTCACTTTGGATTTGCTCATTTTTCCGGTCTTCATCAGCGATCCCCCTCTTCCGGCCCAGGATTGATGGTCAGGAAGATTTGGCTGTGTGTCTGGTGGGATTGAGCTCATTTCTTACGGCCAAACTTTTAATTCGAATTTTTAATGCCAAAAATTGGACCGTCGGAAGTAACAATCGCCCAGCAGCATCCAGCTTTGAGTACTTCTTTTTTTATGGCGAATGATTTTTCTGGTGAGAAATTCTCTTCAAGAAAGGCTTGTGAAAATTGTTTGTTCCGTTTTGTTTTGTTTATAGGGAAGGGAGTTTCTTTCATAAAAATAATTTTGTATCTGAACCACCCTTTACCTAACAATGTTATAGCAACTAGCCAAATCCAAGCATTCATTTACATACGTGCATCTGGTACATACTCCACATGCTCTCGCATGGGTATATTGACTAGATATTTCGCGCACTAAAGCGAATAACGGTACTCGATATATTGTCAATGCAATCAGATATGGCCAAAAATTAATTGCATTGCCTTGCTGCACTCGCACGGCAACCAAAAGCCGTCTATCTATGAAAACACTGCATATATTATACATATGTATACGTTTATATGTATGTTATTTATTATTATATATATGTATGTATATTTAGACAGTTGACTATCCTGACTCTCACCTTAACGCTGGTCTATCTAATCTTAGGAGGTCCTCGTGGCTGAGTGTAATTTATATGTTGGCACAATAACAATGGCGCTCACAAACACACACCCACAGGCGCACTGAGATCTGCACATTCGTCGGCGCAAGCCGCTGCCATTCATTACACAAATTACCTTATAGTATATATGCTCGTGTGTGTGTGTAAACACGGTAGCAGCAGACGTTGATATCTAGATATAGCAATATCTGTATTAGATTCCATGGTGAGAACTATTTCAACGTCAACTACTACCATACACTCACATATACATACGCATATGGTATATGCATGCGTTTGCGTATGCGTTAGTCTACGTCTTGACTTCTCTGGAAAGTGGGTCACTATGCCTACGGCGGTTGAACTTAACGGTAAGCTGACTCCACTTTATTGATTTCACTTTCACAAAGTCATAGATTTTAATGAAATATAGCTACTTACATACACATACACATACACACACACACATACTTGTAAGTGTAAAACTATGAGAGAACTTCAGGTGCAAGTATTTGGCGCGATAGGCGCAGCTGGGCATTTCAGGCTTGACAAATTAGCTCTACGTC
The DNA here is from genome assembly GCF_016617805.1 of Bactrocera tryoni. NCBI lineage: Eukaryota > Metazoa > Arthropoda > Insecta > Diptera > Tephritidae > Bactrocera > Bactrocera tryoni. The sequence goes on from NC_052499.1 coordinate 47,258,780, forward strand.
CGAAGTGCTGCGACTTTAAAGCACAGTGGCCAATGAAACTATTCGGGTATGTGTACTTCTGTCAAAGAATTCAGTCGGGATATTTTAAAGCATTCATTTTAGGTATAATGGGTTGTCAAAAAAGTCTTGCGGTATTTTTATTGAATTTTTTTTGTTTTTATTGAAATTGAAATGAATTTTTGATGACTCATGCCCAGCTCTTGACCGATGCTACGGCTGCTATTATGCCGGTCTCTTTCGACCAATTCAGCGATTTTATCGCAATTTTCGACGACAGGCCTTCCGGAGCGTGGCGCATCTTCGACCACCTCTACACCAGAACGAAAACGTTGAAACCATCGTTGTGCGGTGGAAATGGAAACTGTATCGGGTCCATAAACTGCACAAATTTTATTGGCGGCTTGAGATGCATTTTTGCCTTTATCCTAGTAGTACTGTAAAATATGCCGCATTTTCTCTTTATTTTGCTCCATGTTTGCGACGCTATAACTCACGAACGGCTTAAAAGAAACGACAATCAATCAAACACGTGTTAGCGCGTGAAATGAGCTTTCCAAAAAGGTATAGCATGACCCGATGCGAAGAATAAAACTAGAACTACGCGCTGTCAGCGCCAAATAGCGAAAATACGGCAAGACTTTTTTGACAACCTATTATATATCGCCAAATTAAGTACTAACCTATGTCAAAAGTCTGAACTTTTCGTTATGCGAGAGAGTTCATTGTGGAGAAATGTTAGAAGAAAAAGTAAAATCCGCCTTCTTGGCAATCGCTTATCTTCACTTCCCTTTGCGTCTCAAAAACTCTAAAATTTCAGAAAGAACATAATGGAGTTCCATGAACTTTCAAGCTGTCGGAGTATTTTTCGAACATTTCGGCTTGCGACATAGTTTCATCTAACGAGCCACAAATCATCATCTAAGAGCGCTACGATTATAACGACCATAAATTGGACGTAGGGCTCTTAAATTTGAGGCTACTGACTCCGAATTCCGGTAGTATATTTTAATAATTTCAACTCGTTGTTGGATATATCTTTCCATAATGAAATGGCAAACCTTACTGAAGAGAAATGTCAAAAAAGCGGAAAAAATATGGCGCCGTTTGCTGTCTCTATCGGTCTACTTTTGTAGCATGCCTATTCAAGAATCCGTTATATGATGTCTGTTGCGGTTCTTTTTGTGGGGACTTGTTGCCTCTTGAATTATTCATCACAGTGTTAGCAGCCAAAGAGTTGATGAGAAAGGCTTAACGTCTATGAAAGAATTGCTGATAGCCATCAAAATATTCAATTGTGTTCAATAACTGAAGTGAGCGGACTTACGTGACAATACTATGCTTCAGAACTTTTTTAGAATCTGTTTGAAATCAGTATAAATTCTAAATTTACTAAATTGCGAAAAAAAGTGTCTGACTGAATTTTCAATTGGTTATTGTTTTATATGTCTGGACACACCTTTAAGTAGTTTGACAGGTCTTAAAAGGAATCCTAAAAAAATATCTCAGAACATAATAAAATGAAATATATTCAGAGATCGCTCGATGTAGATTCGCTCCAATCTGAGATATTCTTAAAAAGCTGAAAGACTTAGAAATAATGAGAATCTATGACCTTAGAAAATCGATAAGTTCTTCTATATCCTCTAGGATTTAGTGTGTCCAATTTGCGGTCCATATTATTTTAATGATTAAACTCGGAGTATGTAGAACTTCTAAGGTAAGTAATCTATGTTTGCGAAGACGAAATATATCCCGTCATCAAACAAGTAGTCGTCGCGACTTGGCCCTCACGTTATTGTTGACAGTCATAACTTCGAAGTCGTAGGTAGTTTCGTCTATCTTAGGACCAGTATTTACACTACCAACAACGTCAGCCTTGAAGTCCAACTCAGAATAACTTTTGCCAACTGGTGCTACTTCGAACTGAGTAGGCAACAGAGAAGTAAAGTTCTCTCTCGATGACCAAAAACAAGACCCTATAAGTCACTCATTATTACCGTCCTGCTATATGGTGCATAGGCATCGATGATGACATCTGATTTGATCTGAACATCTGATGAGTCGACGTTACGAGTTTTCGAGGGAAAGATTCTGAAGAAGATTTATGGTCCTTTGCGCATTGGCCACGGCGAATGTCACATTCGATGAAACTATGAGTTGTACGAGATATACGACGACATTGACATAGTTCAGCGAATCAAAAGACAGCGTCTGCGCTGCCTAGGTCATGTTGTCCAAATGGACAAAAACACTCCATCTCTGAAAGTATTCGACGCAGTACCCACCGGGAGAAGCTGAGGAAGAGGCTTCTCACTATTAATAACATAAAGCTACTTCATTATCAGACTCGTTTGGCTGCCTGGGCTCTTATCGGAATGGGAACGTGTTAGATTTCCGTTGACACCTTGCGCTCTAGCACTGGACGCAAGGTTCGTTGGACAACGACTAGTTTCTGTACAAGTGTAATATTTTTTCGCCTACAGAAGAACACAGGACATCTGCTGAGCTACTTGCCCTTAGCAAAGCTCATCTTGCCGCAATTGTAAGAGTTCTTAATGGATATTATCCAGTAGCCGATCATGCGGTGAGGCTAAAAGTCTTGTCGGATAAGACGATGTCAACGTTGTATGGAAGAAGGTGAGTTAAAAACTTCCAGTCACTTTCTTCTCCATTGCTACTACATGAATTATAAAGGTCTTATGATAAAAACCTTCTATGATGACGCAATGGACCGGCGTTGTAAGTAATCCAAGTGAGATCCCCGCTTGCCTCTTAACCTAAACTAAACTGTAGTTCTTAGCGCAAATGACTTCTACAGACTGTAAGCGCTGTGGCTGATAATCTTGATTACTACGATAAAACTGTGTATGCTTTCACAACTTGTTTGACCGTTACTCCACAGGAAGTTCTTTAACTATAGTAGCGGTCAAGAAGTGATATTAAAAATATTGTCATAAAAATGCTTCCTAAGCAGGGCAGCTATTTTTATACCTAGATTAGGATAAATAAAGTTTGCCACCAAGTTTGTAACACCCAGAAGGTAAAGTCGGAGACGCTTTGGTGTATTTATATAAACGATCAGTTGAGCTTTAGCCATGTTTGTCTATCCAACTGTTCGTCTGAATATACGCGAACTTCTTCATCCTTCAGTTTTCGAGATATCAATCAAAAATTTTGCACACGTCCTTTTCTCTGCAAGAAGGCGCTCATTTGTCAGACCACTATAGTATATGGCGGCCATACAAACTAAGCGGTCAAAGTCAAGTTGTTTTATGGATTGGGTATTCATCTTCATGAACCTTCCGTGAAGGGTGCAGCGGAAGTTATCGTTTTCTTTTGTTTTTTATACCCTGATCAGGGTATATTAAGTTTGTCACGAAGTTTGTAACACACAGAAGGAATCGTCGGAGACCCTATAAAGTATATACATAAATGATCAGTATGTCGAGCTGAGTCGATTTAGCCATGTCCGTCTGTCCGTCTGTCTGTATATATACGAACTAGTCTCTCAGTTTTTAAGATATCGTTTTTAAAGTTTGCAAACGTCATTTTCTCTTCAAGGAGCTGCTCATTTGTCGGAACGGCCGATATCGGAGCACTATAACATATAGCTGCTATACAAACTGAACGATCGGAATCAAGTTCTTGTATGGACAACTTTCACATTTGACAAGATATATTCACGAAATTTGGTAGAGATTATTTTCTAAAGCAACAATGTAATCTCCGAAGAAATTGTTCAGATCGGTTAACTATAGCATATAGCTGACATACAAACTGAACGATCGGAATCAAATGTTTGTATGGAAAACTTTCACATTTGACCAGATATATTTACGAAATTTGGTAGAGATTATTTTCTAAGACAACAGAGTAATCTCCGAAGAAATTGTTCAGATCGGTTAACTATAGCATATAGCTGCCATACAAACTGAACACAGTTAACTAACTAACAGAAATGCACCTGTGAAGGGTATTTAGCTTCGGTGCAACCGAAGTTAACGTTTTTTCTTGTTTTCCATTGTTTTTATTATGTTTTGAACTTACAATCATAGTAATTTAGCATTAGGGAATGATTACCAGAAATTTATGCTAATATCAGCTTGCCAAGTTCGAAATGTTCCATATTAAAGTCACTCTCCATCAATTTAAACTTTAATGAAACCATATAACCGATATTTGTAATGAGAGCACTGCGCTTTCCTTTGAGAAACTTTTCCGAAATCGAATCGCGCCGCGCAATAAACTTTCACTGTTTTCACAGTATTTTTTTGGCAAATAACCGCAATATGTGCGACTACTAGAGTAGACCTATATTAGAAGCTTTGTCGGCTTTACCATAGTCCGAATATATATAAACATATATAAAACAAGCATATCTTTTAGGTATATGTGTTAACATGACTCAAATTGCAGTTGCAGCGGACTCATGTGAACATAACCTCACTTGTGTAGAGCCATCAACACTTATATATAAATATATGTATGCATTTCGCTTTATATAAAACTATCTACTATACATCCATATATAGTACATGCATACAGTTGCATATTTATAGTGAAAGCTATGCCATGCATTTATGCATTCTAATGTGCGATACACGCACACATATATCCTCACATACACAGACATCTAAGCGAGTTTGCTCAGGCATTTGCCAGGAATCATCATCTTGGATTGTTGCCACAATTTTCACTTTATAACATTTTCCGGTTGTCTTTCACTTAATTTTTGTTTACTAGCAAAGCCACGCACAGCGTTGTGGGAGTTGGCAGTGAAGCGAAGAAAGTCTACTTTGGTTGCCAGAAAGGCTTTGCTTGTAGCGAGGCGAACGATACACGCTTCTTATCATGCTTTGGCACTTGGCGTGTGTTGGTTGGTGACCAAAACTGCAGTTCGTTCACTTGCATTTATGTACAAATACCGTTATATAGAGCTATGTGTGACCTCATGTACAAGTATGTGTTTGTGGAGACTCTGGGGTGCCTTGAAATTGTTCAAGTTTTATGTTTAACTCTTTTCTGCTCACCTTAGAAACATGGACTTTAACACATACATACGTATGTATGTGCAATACATTAAATTTTTTACTTGTCTAAGAGTTAGAAGCTCAAACCATGCAAAAAATGCGACAAGTCCGGAATAAGTCTGCGATTCGTCGCAAAGGCACATGTGACTAATACCACTTGTGCGACAAATTTAAATATTGCGTTAGTTTTGGGACACCATATTCATTTACTTGAGGATATGCTCTGAAAATTTTTAAGAATTTTTAATTTACTGTAATCTGTAATCGGCGCCCAAAATTTTAAAAATGTTTTTTCCAAAATTTTGTTTGGTTTTTCGATCATTAGTTGTATTCTTCTATAAAACAACATATTTTTTTATTTTATGGTTTTGAGATAATTTTAAGCAGAAAAGTTTTCACACTACCTGATACTGATTTCCGGAGTTCCTCCTGCAGACCGCTTAGGGGATCGGATTTTTCAAAATGTATGACGATATTTTTTCTGATGTGCAAGTGAATATAGCATCTAAAATCCCACAGAAATCCTATTAATTGGTAGTCGAAAAAGTACTTCTTATTAAACTTCAACTTTGTTTTTAAATTTATAATGAACTTTAATGAACCAAATATATACCATTTTGGTCGACCACTTTTTGCCATTTTTCCGCTAGAGACATTATTCCGGCAGTGTAAAACTTTTCTGGTTTCTCGGCGAAAAAACTGCGACAAATAATTTTCACAGGCTTCACTTGAAGCCAACTTTAGTCCATCAAGGCAGTCCTGCATTGATCGAAACAAATGATAGTCCGATGGTGCAAGGTCAGGGCTATATGGTGAATGCACCAAAACTTCACAGCCAAGCTATCCCAGTTTTTGCCGAGTCATCAAAGACGTGTGTGGTCTTCTGATGGAAGATAAAGCCCTTTCTGTTGATCAGTTATGGCCGATTGCTTGCTTAAATCTCTTCTGTTGCTGACAGTAAACTGTAGAATCAATCATTCGACCAGGTTGGAGCTGCTCCTAGTGGATGATTCCTTTCCAATCCCACCAAACACTCAGCATAACCTTTCGAGGCGTCAATCCTGGCTTTGCGACCATTTGTTGAGCTTCACCACGGTTGGACCATGATCTTTTCCAACATTGTTGTCGTATTACACACACATTTCGTTTCCTGTTATCATTCACTTCAGAAATCGTTCGATTTAATTTCGTTTCAGCAAAGAATCGCAGATGTTGATTCGGTCCATCAAATTTTTCACAGATAATTCATGTGTTACCCAAACATGGAGCTTCTGTTTATAGCCAGCCTTTTTTAAATGTCTCAAAACCGTTTGATAATGAATGTTAAGTTCGTCATGCCTACTAATGTGACGGTCCTGGTCAATCTTTTTTATAATTTCATCGACTTTCTCAACGATAGGTCGACCAGAGAGAAGAGCATCTTTCACATCGATATTTCCAAAACGGAAGCGAACGAACCATTGTTGTACTACGCGAACTGATACAGCATCGCCGCCGTAAATTTCACAAATTTCATTGGTGGCTTGCGTGGTATTCTTCCCTTTTTTATACAAAAATTTCAAAATATAGCGAGTTTTTTTTCGTGATTTTCACTCATTTTTGAACAGTTGAAGTTACACTTTTTTTAACTTCGCAGAATTTAATTTTTTTTGGCGAGCTCTAATGGTTGATCAGCGACTACTAAACGCGTGCGAGCTCTAATGGTCCAGTTCTAGAACGCACAATGCCAATGAAGACCCAACTTGGTACCTTTGCAATATGAACGAGACAAAGGTACCACTTCTGACTAACTCGTCGGCATTGCAGTTGCCAGCGTTTCTGCTATGACTAGGTATCCAAACCAGTCTGATGATGGAGTAGCTGGATGCATTGTCCGGTGAGGAGAATGAAGCTTATAGTCTCAGCATTCCAAAAATATATATGGTAAGACACAATTTGGTAGCACTAAATATATACGACTCAACGACATCTGTTGACCAAATACGAAAATACTTTTTCGACTACCCTAAATCTATGCTAGCAAAAAAAGTTAAACTGTTTTTATTGCTCAAACTGACACTAGTCTGACACTATACCTAATCTGACACTATACCTGCAGCTCCTGCTCAGAAGACCAAGTTAAAGTCATCAAAAAGCATTTCCGATTCACAAGAGCAGTTTCTTTTCACCACCAGTGGAAAATTTTGAAAAAAGAGGCTTTTCTAAATTTCCCAGCTAAATTCATGTGCGTGTAGGTGCTGTGTTTTGTTTACTGACTTGCTTGCAATTCAGAAATGACTATTTGCCGGAGCTCAGGCTTCCCCAATTGATATGCCACACATTTTGTCTCACACATCACTAAAAAAGCATTTATTCGGGGATGTAGGCGCAAATAGACAAGCCAATATACGAAAGTGCATAGATAGATATAGTACATATATATATATTTCTGTGTATTTTCGGTTAACTAGGTCAGTAGCCTTTGTTTTGCAATTCAATGTGTCTCACAAATTTCGACTTCTGTGTGTATATATGTACCAATCGAGCAAGAGCACATAATATTCAGCTAAGGTAGCAGAATTAAGGCGTAAAGAATGAGTTTAGCAATGTCTGTTTATAGTTTCTAAGACCGTAGCGGAGTTTCGTATAGTTTAGGTTAGGTTAGGTTATATAGGTTAGTGATGATCCATTGAAAGACTTTTTCATCTTAGCTGTGCAGGATATACAAACTTCCACTCATAAATTGTCTTCTATAACTCTCTAATTGTTAAGCTAGCAAAGAGAGCAGCACGCTGTGTCAAGAACCTTCCAAACCTCAAACATTACACTCTTGTTTCTGCTGTTATAATACATTTTTCTGACTCATCCTGCAACCATTGCGGCGTGGCTCTTCAGCTTCTTCAAATATAGCGCTTATTAAGAAACCTTAGCAACTCTGGTTGTACTTGAATTGGTCTAGGAAGAGTGCAACCGTCAAGATCTCTAACAGAATATTCTAGCAGCTACTTACTAATGATCGCTCTTAGCTCTCACGAGAGCTACTAGGTATATCGTTAATTTATATGTCTCGCCCGAAGCCTCGAACCACCTTACACGTTTCTGTGAACAATTTATTTATGCCTGTGTGTATTCATTTGTGTTTTGACTGCATCGGCATGTGCCACTTGTGATGTTGCCACATTTTGAAATTGTTTTCACTACGCTACGGACAATAAATACAGTTATGTACATACATATGTACACATACGAGCATATCTATCTGTAAGAATTTATTTTTGTTGGACTCACCGCTACCAGTTTACGTGTGTATATGTGTATGTTTATATGTAGTGTATTGTATTGTTTCTGTGTATGCATACCCCGTAGGAAATTTAATTGCGTCTTGCCTTAAAAGTTGTTAATTCTCCACTTCTGGACCTTCTTAAGTGGCTGCACTCGGTCTACACCTTCCGCTAGCTAACTTGTAATCAGTTAGTGACTTCTGGTTAGCTTTGTAAGGTGGAAATGCGTTAGTGAGCGGTTAGGTTAGGTTAAGTAGAGATGTCGATCGTATAACGGATCCCTCTTGGACAACTTTAAAACCCCCCCGTTGTGCTACCTTAAAATAGTATGAAGGATGAAGTCATTTGTAGAAGTTCACGCAAATGAGGAAAGTTCTCTGAGCGCCACTCACTTGGGGGTGGCCAGAAGCGATTCTTTTTCATAAGTTTCAAGCAGCTCACGACTTTCGGTCTTAAGCCAAATATCCTTTGCGTAGCCAAAAAACATCCGTTTGAAGGCGATCTAAAGTGAGATGGCGAATTATCCCCTCTCCAGGGTTGAGTGCTTCGCTTAGGAGCCGCCACGTAAATACACTACCAATGAAAAAAAAGAAAACAGACTCGGACAAGAGATCCTCCCTTTAATGGCGAACCGTGCAAACATTAAGGCTTCCGCTAAAACTCCTATATAATATATCATAAGATCTTGAGACTGCTAATGTAAGTTTCAGCTAAGCCTCTTGGTTTATCGAAGGTAAGACTGCTGAGATGTTTCAATCTCAGTGTTACAAAGGCTGAACAGTAGAGGAGAAGGTGCCTTGATGTTTTCACCTCACCCTCCTCCACCTTACCGCATGAATGTCTATGTCCAGTAAGCAACACTATGATTTCGGTTAGATGAACTTTGCTGAGGGCAAGTAGTTAAGAAGATCTCGTGCGTTCTTTCCAAGGCCAAAAAGATCTTGCAGTCGCACAGGAATAGCTCGTTGCTCAGCGACTACTAAACGCAAGCGAGATCTAATGGTCCAGTTCTAGAACGCACAATGCCAATGAAGACCCAACTTAGTACCTTTGCAATATGAACGAGACAAAGGTACCGCTTCTGACTAACTCGTCTGCATTTCAGTTGCCAGCGGTTCTGCTATGATTAGGTATCCAAACCAGTCTGATGACGGAGTAGCTTGATGCTATTTTCAGTGAAGATAGACACTTCTGGACAAGCTTGCTAGCCTGCTTTTGGAGTGCCAAAACGATTTGCGAACATTCTATTACCTCTATATCCTTTCCGTCCTTCCGGCTGCCTTTAGGTCATATATTTCGTTCAGTATTAGAGATATTTCAACGAAATAAACTGGATTTTGTTTTAACGCTTAAGACCGCTTGGTGCCAAAATGGGGCGAAATCGATTAAAATCATCCCTTAGCCGTCGTAGATGTTACATTCCTACAGGGCTTATATGATGCACCACTCTACATCTGTATACTTGTATGTGTGTCTCACTCACTCTCACAACCAATGTTTTTTCTTCTATCGCACCGGTAATTGTCATTGAATTTTTATTGTTGTTGTTGTTGCTGTTTTTTTGTTGCATACACCCACATTGTGCACATTTTGTGCACAAAATTTATGCAATTGCACTTTCTTGCGGTTCGTTGAACTTCGTCAACTTTGACAAATTTAAATTCCGATTCAATGCGGGAGCATATGAAAAAGTCATTACAACTCAACTTAATTGACAACAATACGAAAGTGCTCACTGCAGTATAAAAACACAAATAAATAACAACGATAAATAGTTATAGCCGTGCAACAGCAACAATGTCAGCGCTGATGATAAAATTGTCAAAAACTTCGTAATTATAAATGTATGGCATGAGCTCAAGACCCAGTCAGCTGCTCTTTGTTCCAACTGTCGTCCTCATCCTCACACTTGCTCTTCATCTCTCTCTCTCTCTCTCTCTCTCTGACCCACACTTTGACTAATGATTCTCCTAACAAAAAGTAGCAATGAAATGCTTTGGCAATTAAAATTTTGCTCTTTCACACACACATACATATGTATATGAAATATATGCTTACACACACTCACCCAGCGGCAGCACGTGGGTCGCACAAATGCCCCAAATAGATTACGTGCAATGAAAACTCAACTCAAATAAACATGAATCCATGCACATTCATTCACTTTGTAATTCAGCCAGATCACCCGCCGCCCAACCGCATCTGCGCCCCACTGCGCCTTGGGGTATGCTTTGGAATGCATTCATCGTACTTCAGGTCAGCTATAAATGTTTGTTTGACTTCTGCTGGTTGTGTGCGTATGCAAATGCTTGTCAAATGTCAAATATAGGTAAGTAGCAAATTACATTTGTAGTATTTTACAGTTATGTGTGTGTGCCATCTCAGCAATGGCACTTGTTGTTGCACGCACAGGACACTTACGATTGCCTTTTAGCAGTAACTTGAACGAGTGCTTTTACGAAAATTTGTTTGCTGTCAGCAAATCGGTTTAAAGGAGATTTGTGCAATTACATCTATATACATATATATATTTATATAAGTATACATGCAATTAGAGCAAACTATGTAATTGTCAGTTGTTGTGTCCGTTTTGTTTTACTAAAAATTGCTGTCTAAATTATATACAGTTATGAAGTTTGCTTTGAAATTTGATACTTGATATTTTGCCGAAAGTTTGTCAACTTGAGGAGTACACTTGCGGATTTCCAGAAAATGAAATATATACTAGAATGCGTTTTATTTATTTTTCTTAGAACGTTAAGTAAATTCTACGCATTTCATTAGTGAATTAAGTCAATGTCCAAGGTTAATGCTTTAAGCACAATTTGAAAATATGTGTGTCTATTTATCACTTGTAACAGGAACACCTAGTGTTTCAGCCTAAAAAAGACCATTTTTGAGAATTAAGAGAAAGCTACTGTATTTTAAGAATTTTTTTTTTGAAGAAAGTTAAATGGTTTTAGAGTTACTCCAGAGAACTAAAATATGTTCTACTGCTGCACTGATTGCGATCTGCTTTGCAGACAAAACCCAAAAAACTAGCCCCTTTTTGGGCGGTCAAAATTCGATTATTCATGCAAAAAAATAAAAAAATATTTTTCGAAAATTTCATTCTAGCTGCTACCTATGAAATAATTTCTTGAAGTGCACTACTGTAACGCTTTATGCGAGGCAGGCAGAAGTAGTTCTCTTTCTTTACTGGCGTAGACACCGCTTACGCAATTATAGCCGAGTTAACAACAGCGCGCCAGTCGTTTCTTCTTTTCGCAACGTGGCGCCAATTGGAAATTCCAAGCAAAGCCAGGTCTTTCGCCACCTGGTCTTTCCAACGGAGTGGAGGTCTTCCTCTACCTCTGCTTCCCCCTGCAGGTATTGCGTCGAATACTTTCAGACCAACATCAACGTTGGAGTGTTTTTGTCCAAACGTACGACCTAGCCAGCGCAGCCCCTGTCTTTTAATTCGCTGAACAATGTCGTCGTATATCTCATATAACTCATCGAATGCGATATTCGCCGTGGCCAACGCGCAAAGGAGCACACATCTTTCGCAGAACTTGTCTCCCGAAAACGCGTAACCTCGACTCATCAGATGTTTGTTATCGTCCAAGCCTCTGCACCATATAGCAGGACGGGAATAATGAGTGACTTGTAGAGTTTGAGAGAGGACTCAGTCCAAAGTAGCACCTGCTGGCAAGAGTTATTCTGCGTTGGATTTCAAGGCTGACATTGTTTATCTACAACTTCGAAGTTATGACTGTCAACAGTGACGTGGGAGCCTAGTCATAAGTGTGACGAGTGTTCGTTTGCTGACAGGAGATATTTCCTCTTGCGCTCGTTCACTGCCAGACCCATTTGCTTCGCTTCCTTATCTATTCTGGAGGAAGCTGAACTAACGGCGGTGTTGAGATCAATGATGACAACATCATCGGCATACGCAGTAGATTGAAGAAGTCACACGATAGGGAGTCAAGACCCTAGGTATCGAATATGTGGAGCCCCGTATCTATAGCGGACTTTTTACCGATAATATCGTTCAATGTGTGAGATATACAATTGAAATTCAAACATAATCCCTTCCTGACAATAGTAATTCTGTGTATCAAAAATGGTTTGAATCGGGTCAATACTGCCCTGAGCCCCCAAATACTTTGTATACCGATTTTCGAATTTCCTGTTTTTATTTCCTGGCTTTGCTTCCAGCAAGTTACAAGAGTATAAAATGTTCAGTTGCACCCGAACTGAGCCCTTTCTTACTTGTTACGAATAGCTTCGAGCAAATGACGCATAGCACTCAAGTAATATTCCTTGCTGACAGTTTGGCCGGTTAGAAGAAAATTCTAGTGCACCACACCTTGATAAGCGAATACAATTGTCCACATAATTTTGACTTTTGACCTATTTTGACGTAGTTTTTTCGGCTTCGACTCACCTTTGCCAATAATTTAATTGATATATTGACGAGGCGAGCTTTATGTTGGTACTTGAAAAAGCCCCGGTTTCTCTAAAACAGTTTAATTAGCTTTCAATGGCACAACTATTTTCAAGGAAATTTCTTAGGTCTGAATGCCGAATAATTATTTCAGAAGTTGCTGAAACCTTCAACTTCTCAATAGAACGAGGTATTTTAAACGTGAGGTTACCAGTGAGCTATTTCTTTTTTTTTTTTTTTGACTGCGTTGGTTCGATTTATTCTCAGTTTGATTTGCTAGATCACACATCGCGCGCTGTTTCAATTATCGGTCAATATAATCGCCCACCAGAATTGATAATTCGAGCAACCACAGATTGGTTTCACACCAAGGTTACTAAAGTGGATAATGCGCATCCTCAGAGACGCTGTACAATACCCTATACGAATACGCTATTGCCGCTGTAGAACAGAGTACCGAGTAGACAATTGGACAATTGGACTCACTGAATGGAAGATTTCGCAGAAAGATTTTGGTTTGAGGGCTTACGAATTCCAAAGGAATTGCAGCCGAACGACGAGCATGTCGCAGCTGAAATGAACTCAGAACGAGAAATCATCTCACCGATCCCGGTTATTATTAGAAAATTTGGTTCAGCGTAATGAGCAAACTGGTTTGGAGGAACGATAGTCTACAAGCTATTGTTGAGATGCCGTTGGATCCCCAAAGCTTGGTGTGCTCAACGAGCAGAGGGTACCATTGGTCCATATATCTACAAAAATGAAGCCTGCATTAATTCTAAAGTCAATAACGATCGGTATAAAGACTTGATGCATGACTTTTTCGAGCCTGCATTGGATGATGATGATGTGAACGACCTTCGATTTCAACAAGACTGCGTTACAGCCAACTAAACAATAAATTTTTTGAACAGAAACTTTTGGTGAACGCATTATCTCTCGTCATGGGACTATAGCATAACCTCCAAGATCTTGCCGTTGCCGCCGGGGAATAGAATATTCGTCGCAGTTTTGAGGTTGCAATTTTGAGGTTATGGTGATATATTCATGTCAGTTTTTGAAATGGATGAAAAATTGTTATTCAGTATATTGCCGGAAGAGATCTTACACACTTATAATATCTCTGGAGTACTATTGATAAAGCAAAATTTGCTCCAAAGCCCTTTCAAAATCGGTGTTAAAAAATAATAGTAAGCCACAAATACGGCTCGTGATTTAATCATTCCTCTTGTATGTTTCATGAGACAGGAAACTGTCTCTGAACTTAAGATTTGACTAATTTATTTTCATATTTTCCGAAGAAGAATCAATCGAATGCAGTTTTAATCCAATTAATCAAGCGAAGGGTGTTCAACCGTGATATATATGTTCCTTCGAAACTCTATGAAATAAAAACAAAAAACCTCAAATTCTTCAGAGCTTCACTAAAATAAATACATTTTGGCGTTACTGTCCCGAATTTTGATAAATTTAATTGACGTCACCTCAAAAATAGCTTCCTCCATACTCACCTTAATAAGCAGCCAAAGATATACTACCTTACTAAGAAATAATAATTTAAATTTTCATTTACATTGAATAGAATCATTTCCACCTTTATTAACACACCATCGCCGTCTGCTCGCCGCCATGAAATTACATTTTCTAACCAAATAATGAAGTGACTTCCACCAAATCAAGTCATTCAGATAATTTCCATTCAATTCTCGGCATTCCGGAAATCCCCAAACAATATTCAATTTATTTCCATACAACAGCAGCGGATGTAGCGAAAATAGTGCGAAGAAAAGCCGGGCCATTCGCCAATTGAATGAAAAGGGCGAACGATTTGACAGCAACAAATTTGCCAAGCAGTGAACCAAATAAATGCGTAGGTCGCCGCCGAGAACGGCAACAGCTCAGACGCAATAAACTCCGCTACAAAGCGTGTACACAACATAATAATAATAACAATAGCAACAACAGACAAACTACTTTGGCAAGAGTAGCCAGATTAGAAGCACTTGGTTGAAAAGGAAAGCAAAAAATATTAAAGGGTACTTCTATTAGGGCGCTTAGATACAGAGAGAACACTGAAGAAGCTGACTTTTTGGTTTATTGTAAGTGATTTAAGGAACTTTCGAGTTTTGGTGGACTTAGGCTTAACTATTATTGAGACAATAATTCGTAAGACTTTCAAAACTCCGACCTTGGTCAATGATTAAGATTTCGTCTTTACTGGAATCGAAATCCCAACCAAGTGCTTCTTAACTTTGAAAAACCATATCCTCCCAATATTCTATAAAGTTGTCCATCGTCATGTCAAAGAAACTGCTGCTCTGTGGAAAATATCCTAATCATTCAGTGGAAATAGATGTTGATATTTCATACCGTTAGCCTGAAAAACCGCAACATACGGATGCATTAGGTTCTTAACAAGTAAAAGTAATGACTTTTATGGAAATCGGCTAAACGAGACGCTTTTAAACAATTCGGTTAGTTAGCCTGACGTAAACTGGCGAGTTCCGATAAATGAGGATAATATTGGTGGCCGAAGCGAATTGTAGAGAACCAAAGAATGGTAATTTTTCAGCTTGAATGAGATCCGAACATCGATCCAATGAGATGATCTTAAACCGTTCGCAAAGTAAGCCTGCTATTAGTTATCATGTTCCGATAGGTGATGATAAAGTTGGTGGCCGAAGCGAAACCTCCCGAATCCAAGAATGTTGTTTTTTCAGCAAAAATTGCGATGCGCTGGAATAAGGTCGGACCGGAATTTCGGTCAGCTTTAAATCGGCACCTAATACTTGGGTTTGGATCTTTCTTATTTGTACTGAAAGATCAGGAAAGATGAGGTCAGCAAAAATTACGATCTGATCGAATAAGGTCCTAACTTCGGTCCAATGAGACGATCTTAAACAGTTTGGATGGTAGGTTTGAGGCCTTTTGAAAAGTGAGAATAGTACTGGTGACAGAAATTAACCTTCTAAAACGCGAGAATTCTGATTTTTCATGCAAAAATGCGATCAATTTGAATAAGGCCGTGCTTCGGTTAGCTGTCTCATAGTTTGACTCCAGACCTTTTAGTTTGGTTTGTAGGAATTTTTTACTGAAAGATCGTGAAAGACGACGTCCGCTTTGAGTGCTCGTATATGTAGCTCGATAACTTTTGTATTGTCTTGATTTTTTTAGGCTTTGGAAGCCTTTACTTCGGATACAACGTTCTCGAATACTTCTTTTTTGAAAAATATGTCAATCTCAGGTACCTTTAATGTAACTTGACCTAGTTGCTCTCAAGCTGTAGCTTCAAAGTCTGAAAAGACGATTTTGGCAATAAATTCAACCAAACTGTCCAAACAGAAGACCCTTTATACAAACTAGTCGGCGAAAGTATGCAAGAAAGTGCGTGTAAGTGACCAGCGTTGCTGAAAATAGCAAAATGAAGACTTCGTCGCACGCGACTACCAAGACATGATAATGTAAATATTCTCACATTTGCAAAAGCGATACAACAACACACAGGCTTAAAGGAACACACACACACAAACACAAGATTCGCGCTGAAATACCGTACACCTACGAAAACAAACTTTAAGAAGGATATTCGAGTAACTTGTAAGAGGATGCCGCTTGTAATGGAGCAGGCGGCATAACGGTGTCGTTTGTTAGAGCACAACTTACGAACTTAAGCTCCGGCTCGCAGCCAATATATAGAATACAACTTCACAGATCTACACAAGTAGTATCTAGTTGTGAGCTTGTATCGCTCTGTTGTGTGTGTGTGGAGAGGGGTAAATTTCTAAAGTATTTCGACACCTCCCCCCCTTCTCAATTCGTGTTGAATGCATACAATTTGCCCGCAGCGTGTATTCGGTTCAGTTCATTGATTACATGCTCGATCGAATTTTGAAATGTGTCACAGACGCTTTTGCAAATTAAGACCGGAGCAGCAGCCAACAAAAACGGAGTCCGGAGGCGGCTGCAAATGCAAACGAAGAAGCGCAAAGGCGAGCGCACGAGACGACAGAGTGAATCTCGTTGGACTGTGTAAAATATTTGAGATGAACAAATGAACAAATAAATGAATTAAAGTAAAAAGAGTTGGCTGTCACTGCAGCGTCTCTCCCGCTCCCCTGCTATGCACTGCAGCGCGCTGTAAGTGCCAAAGGATAATTTGACTCGACCTTTAGTTGTGTCTTTTGTGAGTGGGTCTATACAAATCGATTGAGCTCGTTCAATTATAGCTTAGTATTGTTGTTTTAAGAATCTTGCAATTTTCTAATTTCTTTTTTCTTTGCTTTTATTAATCATTTTCATTTCATGCACACACACACATACATAGAAGAGATAAATTGAAATTAGAAAGCTTGTTGAACACAGACATAAAATTATTAGACTTTATTTCTATTTTGCCAGCTTAATTGAGAAACGGCATCGACGATTGGAAGTGCAAAACAAAGAAAAGCATAGAAACGACAGTTCTTTTGCAGCCGCAATCGTAATAGAATTTGTAGGCGGCAGAACACACGATATACTTGGTACACGATGAATACAAAGCTAATTGTGGAAATAGTAAAAATAACAGGGCATAGCAGCAAGTGGTTGGTGAACGGCCATATGGAAGTGACAGGCTGAAGCAATATACAAAGTGTGTTCCAAAGTAAACAGGACTTAAACAAAAAACCAAAAAAAAACGTTAACTGCGGCTGCACCGAAGCTAATATACCCTTCACAGGTGCGTTTCTTTTAGTAATTATGTCTTCAGTTTATATGGAAGCTATATGCTATAGTAATCCGATCTGAACAATTTTTTCGGAGATTATGTTCTTACCTTAAACAGTAATCAATGTCAAATTTCGTGAATATATCTTGTCAAATGTGAAAGCTCTCCATACAATAACTTGATTCCGATCGATCAGTTTGTATGTCAGCTATATGCTATAGGTAACCGATCTGATTAATTTCTTCGGAGATTACATTGTTGCCTTAGAAAATAACATATACCAAATTTCGTGAATATATCTTGTCAAATGTGAAAGTTTTCCATACAAGAACTTGATTCCGATCGTTCAGTTTGTATGGCAGCTATATGTTATAGTGGTCTGGTATCGGCAGTTCCGACAAATGAGCAGCTTCTTCAAGAGAAATGATGTTTGCAAAATTTCAAAACGATATCTTCAAAACTGAGGGACTAGTTCGTATATATACCGACAGACAGACAGACGGACGGACAGACAGACAGACGGACATGGCTACATCGACTCAGCTGAACATATTGATCATTTGTATATATACTTTATAGGGTCTCCGACGCTCCTTCTGGGTGTTACAAACTTCGTGCCAAACTTAAGATACCCTGTTCAGGGTATAAAAAACAGAACAAATGGGTTTTTGGGGAAAATCAGTTTTGTTTTTTATCAAAATAGTCTCTTTCTGCTCCAATACAGCTTTTTGCACGGTCCAAAAGCATGTCGAACGAGTGTTTTAGCTCGTGGCCGGTATGGCCGCCAATATGCCGCTGCAAGCCTTTTGAATTGCCTCTACGTCTGCATAACGCTTTCCTTTCATGGGTAAATGCATTTTTCCGAAAAGGTAGAGGTCGCACGGTGCCATATCAGGTGAATACGGGGAGTGGTTAATGGTTAAAATGTGATTTTTGGTCAAATAACCGTCCTTCGAATGTTGGATTCTGAGCAATTTTTGGTCGTCAGTCAATTTGTGTGGAACAAACCGTGCACACACCTTTTGTAAGCCCAAATGTTCGGTCAAAATGCGATAAGTCGATACTTTAGAGATGTTCAATCCCATTTCCATGAATTTCAATGATGATTACGGCTGATTTTGTTGAATTCACGCACAGTGTCGATGGAATTTCCGGTGATTGCGGATTTTGATTGGCCCACATGTTGATCGTCATTTCTCACAACCATTTTGAAAACGTTGAAACCACTCGTGCATTCTGATGCGGGATAGGCAATCATCGCCATAAACTTGTTTCAACAATTGAAACGTTTCGATAGAAGTTTTTCGTATTTTAAAGCAAAATTAAATGTTGGCTCTTTGTTCGAAGCACATTTTCGCACCGATAACACAAACATACTGACACTCAAAACACAATAACTTCATTTCCAATCTATGGAATGCCATGAAACGCACTGGACAACCGATAAAGATAGCAGATTCTAAGGCACCAGTCGACATATAGATGGCATCACCAGGGGGCGCCAGATTCAAAAAGTCCTGTTTACTTTGGTATTCACCTTGTATTGAAGAGCATAGAATTGTGTTGGAGTAAAAGACTGGAATATCGCAATGCTTAAGTAACCTTGCCAAGACTGCAAGTACCATATATTCGTGTGCTGTTCGTCATTTCACGATACCAATGGTGCTCGACTAAGTCTTCACTTACATATATGCGCAACTAGTTCTATCCACTATAAGCTAAAGCTTCTGGAAACTTTTGTGAGGTAGTCAATCGAACCTCCTGGGATTCAGAATTCTCGTCGAACTGAGTTTGTAAGATTACTGAGATCTCTTTAATGACCGAGGCTCTATAACACTCTTTACCACACCTTTTTGAGAATACTAATAAATTCTGAAAGCAAAAAAAAATCATAGTAACTATGTACAGTTTAACTGGTAAATAAAATTAAAAAGTAGCTTTGCATAGTATCGTAACGTTTTCTTTTTGTAATTTTTGAGACAACTTACCACAACAATAGACTTCTGTGGTAAGTAAGGTCAAATTGTCGTTTAAAAATCTATTTTGTTTACGGAAAGAATGTTATTTTGCGGACAAGTTGAAAATGTTTTGGAAGGCCCTTGGTGATGAAACTATAGCATAACAAGTAAGGAAGTGCTAAGTTCGGGTGCAACCGAAAATTTTATACTCTTGCATCTTGCAAGAATTAGAGCCAGGGAAATACTTCAAGGTGTAAAACCAATTATATAGATTAAAGTCAGCCGGTTGTTATTCGATTTCATCCATTTTCTCAATGTGACATAAAAATGTAAGAAGAATGCCACGTACTAAATTTTGTTGAAATCGGTGTATCCCGAGATATGGGATGTCATTAAAAAGTGGGCGGTGCCACGCCCATCGTAAAATTTTCACACTGGTTCCCATAAAAATCTATCATAATATCTCGGTGGTAAAATTTAATGTCTCTGGCGAATTTAGTCATTGATTTATCGCGCTTTCAGTAGTTTTTAACATTACCGTTATATGGCGAATCAGCGGAATTATCCTCTGATTTCACACTGTCGGTAGAGGTTCTTATAAGATTTGTACTCAGTAGATTTGGTTGTTGTAGCTTAAATTGTTTAAGAGATATGTACATTAAACTAGTTATAGAGCGGAGCCACTCCCAATAGTTTTGCTGACAGATGTCTCTTGCTACTCTTTATATCTTAATTTAGTGCTTAGTTATGCCACTTCATATGCTTTCGGTTAATGGCGATCCGTGGGCATGGCAGTGGTCTGATTACGCCCATCTACGAACTGTAATTTTTTTTGTATTAAGGAATCCACATACCAAGTTTTATCGAGATATTTAACTTTTTACTCAAGTTACATACGCACAGACGGACGGACGAACAGACATATAGTCAAGAGGATTTCAACTTTTTATATTATCCTGATCATTTGTAATATATATACATAATCCTAAATCTACCTCGCTTAGTTTTAGGTGATTCGTAGGGAAATGAGAACGCGTTAAAGACAGACCGGGCTCTGGACGACCATCAATCTCTACCGAAAATGGGCACTACCAAAAAATAAAGAATTGGTGCTTGAAAATCGTCGATTGTCAATTAGAGACCTAGTTGATAGTGTTGGAATATCATTTGTCTTAATCCAAACCATTTTGAGGAATGTTTTGTGACTCACACGAACTAAGTTTCCATTGGTGCCAAAATCACGATAATGCACTATGTCATACTGATTTGGTTCTTCGCCTGTCTTGGTTTATTGAGCAAACTCAAAAGGCTGCCGTT
Organism: Bactrocera tryoni; assembly: GCF_016617805.1. Lineage (NCBI taxonomy): Eukaryota > Metazoa > Arthropoda > Insecta > Diptera > Tephritidae > Bactrocera > Bactrocera tryoni. The sequence continues at coordinate 47,279,479 of NC_052499.1, forward strand.
TTGATACGATTGAGTAGATAAAAATCGAATCGAAAAAGATTCTGAATGCTATACCGAAAAAGACTATTCCGACTGTTTCGAAAATTTTTTCAGTCCAGGTTGACGACAGTGAGTGTTATCGGATGGGGGTTAATTTGAAGGAAACAAAATTAATTTAGAAAGGTAAACAAAGAGTTTAGAATTTCTAAAACAATCACCGTACATTTTTAACACAGTGACATATATTTTTATACCACAAGAGAGTATAGATTTAACCAATATAAAGTCTACTTGATTAAAACCGTATATTTTGACGTGAAAATTTGGATTTTCAGTATTAAGGAGAAAAAATAAACATACAGTGTGTTTGGGAAGTAAGTTTACACAAAATTTCTTAAAAAAAATGATTGAAAAGGAAATAATAAAAATCCACAAACTTGTATATTTTAAATTTTCACATAAATTTTGAGGTTAGGTGAAAAAGGTGTGTATACAAAAGTTGTAAATCTTTTCATTGCCTGTAATTTGTATTTTCGCTGCAAATCGAGACACATCGTTTTTAACCCTTAAAAATTCAATCACAAGTTTATTCTTCCTCTGCTTGACCTCAGATCGCCCGCAAATTATGATTTCTCTCAGTTTTACTATTTTATCGGCACTGCTTTGAAGATGATATAACCAATTTTAAAAACACACTTAGCAAATAGACAGAATAGACCAGCGAACTAACCGTAGTACTTAACTCAACACAGCGTTCTTGGTGCTTATACCTCGCCTATTTGACGTCCAAGGCAGAGCGTGCTTGAAAAGTTGGCTTCAGAACCTTAGTCGAATTCATATTTATTCTATTTAAAACAGTTACTGTTGCATTTTGCAATCGATGTAGAATTCAGCTCAGAGACACCATCAGAACTCCATGTATACTATACGTATACATATAATCGTCTTACTTACATATATTGTTATTGTGTGACTATGAGATCTCGTGTATGCTGCTTTAAAATAAAAAAAAACTGCGGAATGGACTTAAAGGATCGCAAACTGTGAAGTATATCGATTTTATGACCGGAAGTAGTGAGCTGCTTGAGCCACATGTAAAAGTATCGTTTCTGGCCACTCCCAAGTGAATGGCAATCAGAGAACTTTCCTTACTTGCGTGAACTTTTAGGCATGACTCCATCCTCCTGGAAGATTTATGGTCCTTTGCGGATTGGCAACGGGGAATATTGCAATCGATGGAACGAAGTACAAGTTATATGACGATATTTACGATAGTTCAGCGAATTAAGGACAGCGGCTGCGCTGGCTAGGTCATGTTGTCCGTATGAATGAAAACATTCCAGCCCTGAAAGTATTCGACGCAGTACCCGCCGGGAGAATCAAAGGAAGAGGAAAACATCTGTTAGAGAGATCAAGTGGAGAAGAACCTAGCTGGACTAGGTATCTTGAATTGGCGCCACATGACAAAAAGAAGAAACGACTGGCGCGCTGTTGTTAACTCGGCTGCACCCGCATAAGCGGTGTCTACGCCATTAAAGAAGAAGTATATAATGCATTCTTCCTTGGCATTGCCTAAGCTTCCACCTAAAAACATGAAATCTTCGTATCAAAGCAAGCCCTTGAAAAGAAAAAATCTGCTTACTTAATAAATTCAATTCAATCAGTCTGTGACACAGATAAATAATTTATTGAAAGCAATCAATCTCAATATCCGCCAAATCCGTTCTTTGACTCATATCCACTGAGTAACTTTCACAACCTCTAACTTCATATGCTTGCCGCTTGCGATTAGCTTTATGAGCAATATCCGGCGCAATTCGGCAGCCATAACTTCCAATAAAAATATATTCGTAACCCCATCGCACAGCCATAAAATGAACGTCTGAGTTTGCTAAACACTTTCCTCAAAATAAAACGCTTTAACGCTCGTCGAAGGTGGCTGTTATTGAAATCGCCGGGTTCCACTGTAAATTAACTAGGCATTCAACTTTTACGCCTTTTGACCCTACATCTGACCCTTCGGCAAATATCGAAAGCAGTTTGAGTTGACTTAGCAGCCACCCACATGCAAACACACACATTCGCTCACACGACTACGCTTCCAAATTGGCAGCTTCTTCAGCAAACACGACGGATGTGCGAGCGCAAAGAAAATGTAAACCCAAGGATAATGACGCCATTGACACTTAAAAGCAAATTTTCTTCAACATTTTTATTTCACTTAGACGGCTGGCTTTCATTTCTCTTAACCGGTTCGGGCATTTACTCAGTTTGTTTGACTTTGTCACGCTCGCGCGAGATACAAGCGCTCAACAGACAGCTAATAGTTGAGGAAAACACACACGTTTACATTACAAATGGGTGTATATATGTAAGTAAATATGTATGCATAGTTTTGGTTCTCCGCCCACACGGCGGTCACAAATGCAATACTACGGAAAACCCAAAATCTGCTCCCCTATTAGAGTGGTCGACTTACGTTTTTACCCTTGATAAACTTTATTGTTTCCAAGCAATTTAAGATTTCGGCTCGACTAACGTAACTGTTTGTGAGGGGCATTCTATGCGACGCCTCACACATACATAGTCCTTCACATGTTTGTATGTAGTTGGCTGACAATTGTCATTCAAGCGCACCCTTCAATGAATGCCACTCACAATAACCGCATTTGCAGTCGATTTAAGACAAATTCAAAATAATTCAGTTAGTTTGTCATTGTTCATTAAATTTCGATGGTTTTTTGACCTCATTGCTAATGGGCGACATTTTGTTGTAAAGAGGAGTTGAAAGTTGTTGTTGAAATAAATATGAATAATATCTAATACTAATAATTTGTTGCAAGAGGTGTCGCGTCGGCGAACGAAAATTGAATAGTCGAAAATTGAATAGTCGAAAATTGAATAGTCGACGACCAACGATTATCCGGATACTGCAAACCGAATATTATTTTTCAAATAATACTCTATCCGGTTAATCCGCTTAGCCAATTAGCCAAATACCAAGAGCTCTACTTTCTATGTACGTATCTCTTAACTTTTTGGAACTTGAATTTTGACAAGTTAGTGCTAGACTTTTTCAAAACTTAAAATTCAAATTCGATTTTTGATACTAAAAGTTTGTTTTTAACTAATCGATATTCGGTATTTTAGATTTACTTAAACAAATTACAATCCCGACTGAATTCAACTATCGTAAATCGGTACTTCCACTGATGCTATTGAATAATATGTTCTTAGAATAATTGTATCGACAATTTCTACCCGAAATCGGTACTAAATTACATAATTAAATAATTTGTACCTAAAATCGGTACCAAAAACGGTAACCTGATACTACACAGAAATAAATTTTACGAAAATGTCACGATAATTGTTCACGAAATTTTGTATCTAAAATCGGTACAAAAATACAGGTATCGTTCATCCCTACTTTGTCTGGTATTATTGAGATATGTTTAGATTTATTTATTTTTGAATAATTAACCAAAACAATTTGTACCTAAAATCAGCACTTGTTGTATACTGGTTTCATAAATTCTTTCTTTTACTGAGCTACATTTTTGCAAAATTAACCTAGACTTTTTTACATAAAGTCGGTACTAAACTAAGGTACCTTGGTACCATATAAAATTATTTTTTTCAAAAGTTTTACTGGAAATTTTGTACCTAAGGTCGGTACTAAAATACAGTAAACGTAAGGACGATACTTTCACTGGTACCCTGGTACTACACAGAAACAAATTTTACGAAAATTTGACGAAAATTCATCATTAAATTTTGTATCTAAAATCGGTACTAAATTGCATGTATCTTTAATCCGTAATTTGTCGGGTACTACTGAGATATGTACACATATTTACGTATGTATATACATTTTGAATAATTAAAAAAAACATTTTGCACCTAAAATCGGTACTTATTATAAACTGGTTTCATAAATTGTTAATTTTACTGGTAACTTACACAAATCCATTTCTGCAAAATCAACCTAGACATTTTTTACCGAAAATCGGTACTGCTATAAGATACCCTGGTACTATACAGAAATATATTTTTCGAAAATTGAGCGGGAAATTTTGTACTTAAAATCGGTACCGAAATACAGGTATCGTAAAACGATACTGGTACTATACTAAAATACATTTTTGTAAAATTTACCTGGATATATTGTACCTAAAATCGGTACTAAAATACAGGTATACGTAAATACGGTACTTTCTCTGATTTTATTGAGAAATATACATTTTTGATACCACAATCAGCTGTATTCTCTACTTAACCATCAATTTTGCCAACTAACACGCACCCTACAATTCAATCTAAAGGTTATGCAGGGCGTATGAGTAACAAAGTTTAAATTCTCATCAAATTTTCCGCTAGAAAATAATTTCGAAGGAGAAAGAAAATCGATTAGCAGGAAAAAATTACTAATTGCCTACTTCTTTACAAATTATATACCTTTTTTTCTGGCATCAACACTTGGATGTAATATACGAAGTTACATGCAACAGCGCCTGCCACATTACACAAGTGTTGTATTTGCAACAAATTTGCCCTTGAATTTGTGTATCATTTGGATGTTGCCACACCGAAAGTGAGAAAAACACAAACGCAAATAAATGCGAACAAACAAACAACAAACATACATACTACCACTACATACATCTACATACCTACTCAGCCATGCTCGCATAGACACACACATACGCGACATATGTCTGCTTAAAACTAAAGCAAAGTCAAACATCAGCGCCAACACAAATAGTTTCACACACACACACACACACATGCCAATGTGCAAATAGCGAGAATACAAAGCGAGACAGCGTCAAACTAGCGGCGCAATTGCATAAAAGAAATTTACTGAGCAAATACGACAGCAACAGGGTAAATAAAATCTCTTTTGGTTAACAACACTTTGCCACCCGGCCCGGGCCATGCCACGGCTGTCAGCCCGCCGCCGGCAGCCTGCTAACTGCCGCTATTATTGCTGCTGTTTGTGTACGCCGCACAGCCCTTTAACGGAACAACAGCCAGGCGATGAGTGGGGGCTGCCGGCGGGAGTGACACGCTTTATGTGTTTTTGTTTGTGTTTGCCACTGCAGCAGTTGTTGCTGTTGCTGCGGCTGATGATGTTGCTGGCACCTTTGCATTTGCGGCGTAAATGCAGCTGTACATATGTGTTAGGGTGTGTGTGTGTGTGGCTAGGTGTTTGCAATTTAAAATGTGCGCTCGCGCTTTCGCTTTAAAATGACGTGCAAATGTTTGCTTAACGTACTTTTTTATTTGGCCATTAGGCAAAAAACGCTGCAACACACGGCTATTCAGCACACACACACTCTCACAAATACCAAGGTATGTCTGTGTGAATGGGCGTTTGTTGCGCGCCGTAACAGGTGACAATTTGTTTATGCGCAAAGAAGTTACTTTTTGATGGTTCGAGCCGGCGACACTTGACGCTGATGGCTTAAAATTCACTGTCGCTGCGGCGCTTGTAATTCTATGTAGCATACATTTAGGATGTATTGCCACTTCGCTAATTTCACAGCTGGTGCAAACAGCGACGTTTCATTCTATTTAGTTTTATTTAAAGAAATATATAAAAATGATTGAACTAAGCGGCCATACTTCAGAAGCCCGTATCTCAAAAATGATTTGATCGATTTAAGTTAGGCTAGGTTAGGTTAGTCTGGTAGGCCCATGAGCCACGCATAGACCAGTTTTGGCCTTTTGGAGTTCAGTTACTAGGTCCAAGAGGAGTAAACATCGCTTAGGATGCCTGCGCTTGACGCGAATTTTAACAGACTCTGTGCTCTTACTGTCGATACCTCTTCCAGTGTATCACACAGTGGGGACCCCGTATGCTTACAGCGTAAGCATTACTCTATACATTTCCTGCAGTCTTCTCGATCTGTCAGTCTCATTCTGCGAGCGTGTGTCGCCACCAGATAGTGACCAATTAGTATTTCGACCCTGTTTCTATAGTCTCTTCCATCGGGTGCTTATAGGCATTTTTTCTAGTAACGGTGCTAATGGCTTGCTTAGGGAAATCATTTGGCTTTTTTGATATGGAAGAATTTTAACTTTATTTGTACCGTGAACTTCGACGTTTATTTATGTATTTGGCTTCCTTTTTAGAGAATTTTTAGTAATTAACACTCCGAATATCTTTCGGAAATATTTTTAATTCTTTTAGAAACCATCTTAACCACTTAAGGGGTTAAAGATAGTTGGAGTTTTCAAAACATTAATTTTTTTTGCATTTTTGTTAAGTGTAATATCTTAAAAATATTCCCTCAAAATTTCACGTTGATCCGATAATTAGTTTTTGAGTTATTCGACAAATAACAAGGTGAGCTCGGGCACTTCAAAGCGCTAGTGTGAAACTTTAAACGCGTTTTTCTCAAAACTATGTTTCTTGAACCGGTGACAAGTGTAACTCGAAAATCGTTCAGTAGATTTTAATGAAATTTCTACTGCTTTTATAATACATAATAAGCTCGGGCCTGATCGAAAGATTTTTATTTTTTCGAAAATTTCGAATTTTTAAGACCAATTAACTGCTGATTTTTTCGAAAAAATTAAAAAAAAAAAGAATTCCTGAGGCCGTCATTTTGTTAATTTTGAAAAAAAAAAAATCCTTAGATCAGGCCCGGGATTATCTATTTATAAAACTAATTTTTTTTTTGTCCGATTGATGATCCGATGAATCTCCAAGGAATTTTGCTTGTCACCGCAAGTACCTTTTTTTGGAACAGGGTCAACACAAACAACTATATCTTTGGAAATTAAACTTTTTTTTTGAAATTTTCGTGACTTCAAGTCAACACATCCTATAATAATGTCATATTACTACTTTTGTAACATGATTAAATAGAAAAAAAAATAAAAATACTGAAAACTCTCAATTTTTCGTGGCTCTGACTACCCCTAACCCCTTAAAGCATTTATTCTCAAATTTTGTACCATAGAAATAAGAGTGCTATTAGATTCTGTGATTTGGATTGCTCTCTCTTACATGAAAATGTAAAAAAGTACAAATAATGACAACCGACATTAAACGTAATATTCCATACTTAAGAGACAGCTGTCGTCTGTTCAACTCTATGATAGCATTGTGGACTGCCAAATTGCAACTTCTAACTATCGGCGGTTTTGCTTCGAAAAGCAATAACTAATCTTAGAATGCCTTCCCGCTTTCGCGCAGCCATTTAAAGACATGCCAGATCTTGTTTAGCCAAGTCGCAAATCTTGAATAGAAGAAACATATAGGACTGATTTATAACCCTTGGATAATACCAACAAATTAATGAACACGTTTACTCAATTATTAGGTGTAAAACGAAGTTCTCGCTGTTTTTTCTAGTGAAAATGTAATATTATTATAAGGAAAGGGTTACAAATGAATTATTGAAGTATTGTTCATCGCTAGTCATAACTGTTTCCCATCTTTCTGGCAAAGCTCGAATACCATTGCCGTAAAACTCTTCATCGTGTGTTGCTTTCCCAGAACCAAACCATTTTTCGTTGTTAGTGGAACTGCTTCTGAAACAGACCATGTGCTATCAAACGAAACAAATAATAATCGGAAGGTAATATATCTGGGTTATATGCTAGGTGCGGTAGGATTTTCCTTTTAAGTGTTTCCAGGTAGGTTTTAACGGCTTTGGTAACGTGAGGCTGAGCGTTGTCATGAAACAGACACTTTTCGTGGCTCTCCTGGTATTAATGGCTCTCTTTGCGCAGTGCTCGGCTCAATCGAATCAATTGAAGTCGATGCCGTTCCTCATTGATAGTGTCGCGTGATTTCAGTAGCGCATAATAAATGACGCCGGCCTGGTCCCACCGGCGGTTGGTTTCAAACAGTGGCGTAGCTACAACTTCGGGCGCCCGGGGCCAAGGATGTTCTCTCGCCCCTTTTATCTACCTACCTACAAGTTTCATGACAAATACAAATTACAAAATATCTTCGATATTAAGTACATAAATATATAAAATTAGGAACTAAAAGCCAGGCAAATTTTGAAGTTCCAAAATTCTCACAATACGGTTTTTGAAGAAGTTGATAGTGAATTTAAAAGACATCTTATTAAAAGCCATAGAAAAAACCCATTTTCCCCCTATATCTTGTACATTTTTGACACAATTTGCAGGAATTTTTGCCCGAATTGGAGTTTTAAAAAACAGCGAAGATCGTTTTGCCGCCCCCAAGACGTTGCGCTCGGGGCGACGGCCCCCTTCGTCCCCCCTCCCTAGCTACGCCACTGGTTTCAAATCATAAGGAACACAAGTTCTTTGTTTCTGAATCAATCCCAGCATGTGCAGTTTCTTTGAAATGGTTGGACGGGTGATTCCGAATGCTAAAGCAAGCTCTTCTTCTTGCGTTTGGCAAGGATTCTCATCAAGCAACGTCTCCAATTCAGCGTCTTCAAAGTTTTTTGGCACCACTTCAGGCGAACAGTCGTTAATATCGAAATTGCCATCTTTGAAGCGACGAAGCCAATCATGGCTCGTGGTTTCACTTGGGACAGTAGCTGCGTAAACTTTTTGGAGCTCCCGATGCGCTTCAGTCGCCGATTTCTTTGACTGAAATGAGAACATTAACACTTCCCGCAAATGGCGATTATTTGGCGAAAAATCGGACATATTTTTACAACTAAAAGTATATGACTCACAAACGAAGTCACTAATGTGGAAACGCAGTTTCTTTTTCATATCTAGGCTCAGTTTTCACGCTTTGGTCATATCAAAATCGATCACTATTAACTGCTGGAGCCCTCTATTGATTGCCTATTGATTGACTAGGGTAGATATTTGTCTCATATAATCAACACTCATCAAATTAAGCACAAGTATGTTCAACAAGTCTAAACACATCGGGTTAAAAATGCTCAACACAATGCCTTAACCCTTAACACTGCAATGACTTTTCATGTTTACTAACATTTAATCTTGTTTTTTCCTGAAAGAAATTATTATAGCTTAGTGAGGCCTAACAAAGCATTAGAAATATAATAATTGTTGCCCAAGGTTTGTCGCAACCTATTGAAATTTCAATTAGTTCTAATGGGTTAAGCCATCAGCTGTTAATTGACAACCTCAACCGTTAAGTGATTAAACTAAAGCCATCAAAACAAAAACAAATCACGACCACAGCAGATTGACGACAATTTTTGCGGCACAAATCTTCGCCTCTTTTTGTTTTCAGCTATCGTTCATTATTTGCAGCAATGGCTTGCGGTATTAAATTTTGAATTCCCACAACAACAAAGGCGTAAAAAGTTTCGGCGCTCGTTCGAATGACTTATGGCAACTTCAGTAATTTTATTCTGCCCAGAAAACAAAAACAAAAAAACAGAGGGTGTCAAAATAATAGGTATAAATATATAAATAAATGAATAGCGCAACAAAAAGCCAAATACAACAACAAACTGCGCATTTCCGCGTGCCGCTTCAGAAAAATGGGAAATAATTCAAACTTAAAAAGCGTTAAAAGCGCACTTAAAACTTACAATACGTGCCACAATTGCCCCGAGTGCTGGAAAAAACTACAGAAAACAACAACTACGCCAACAAATACAAAGCAAAATAACAAAAACAACGAAAAAAAGTTGTGACAAACAAGGCCAAAGCTGTTCAAACTCAAATTGGCAGCGATAATCGGTTTGTCATGGCGCAGGACGGAGACTACGTAGGCTCACAAACGCACACACACATATACGTTATGTATATATGTATTGTATATGTGTATATACAGTTACAACTTTGTATAGGTGTGGCGTGTTGTGCTGTTTATTAGCGCATTTTAGCTTGATTTAAGGCGTTGAGTAGGCTTTAAGTAGCCCGAACCTGGCCGGCGACTTTATTCGTGACGCCCTAACGGTAATATGAACACAAAAATGAAATACAAAGCTTCTTTTGAAATCAATATATATTTTTTTTAATTTCTGGGGAGTTTGATCGCTTATTGGTGTCACTCATTATATATGATAATATACCACTTTATATATATATTATATATATACCACTTTAAGCTTTCGCTAATTTCTTCTACTAAAAGCAAAAGAAAGAACAACAAAAACATCAACTTCGGCTACACTGAAACCATAATACCCTTCACCGGTGTATTTCTTATAGCATAAAAGGGTATAAAAATATCTGTATCTGCATTTTGATAGGTCAGTTTGTATGACAGCTGTATGCTATAGTGATCCGATCGGAAAAATTTGTTCGGAAAATTTTTATGTTGCCCTGCATAGCAGTTTATGTCAAGTTTCGTAATGATATATCGTAAAATAAAAAAGTTTTCCATATAAGGACTTAATTTTGATCAACAAGCTATTATAGTATGACAGCTTTATGCTATAGTGATCCGATCTGAAAAATTTGTTCGGAAAATTTTTACGTTGCTCTGCTTAACAGTCTCTGTCAAGTTTCGTAATGATACATACATCGTAAAATAAAAAAGTTTTCCATATAAGGACTTAATTTTGATCGACAAGCTAATGACAGCTGTATGCCATAGTTATCCGATCGGACAAATTTTATTCAGAAAGTATTGAAGTTGTATTAGGTAATAATTTATAACAAATTTCATCAAGATATCTTCTCAAATAAAAAAGTTTTCCATATAAGGACTTGCATTTGTTTGGTCAGTTCGTATGACAGCTATATGCTATATGAGGTCCGATATCGGCAATTCCCACTAAAAAGCAGTGTTTTAGAAAGAAAAGCATATCAACAAAAATTCAGATCTATAACTCAAAAATTAAGTGACTAGTTTGCATGTATATAGACGAAGAGTGAGACAGACGGACATGGCTAAATCGACTCAGCTCGGCATGCTTATAGTTCATACATTTGCTTTATAAAATCTCCGACGTTTTCTTCTGTGTATTACAAACTCCTTCGCAAACTTAATATACCCCGTAGATGGTATAAAAAGACATTCAAAAACTCCAACTGAAAACGCACTCCAGTGGCATATTGTAAATGGCCGCAATAATAGAGTTTACAACAATAGCAAAGACATCATAACTGCTATTATTGCAATACAAATTGTATACAATCCACGAAAAAAAAGAAAAAAATGGCGAAAAAAGTGCGAGGCATAAAACTTCCGAAAAATTAATGGTCCAACGAAAGTAAACACCAAATTGTATGGCGAATCTGTGGCAGGCAAGGTGAGCAGCAATAAAATGCAATGGGGCAGACGCGCCAAGGCAAGTTTGCGCCAACACACACACACTAATGAAACACACACTAATGAAAAACTACACAGACTGCCAAAACCACAAAAAAGGAGCGTTGCCAGCGACTCCAACGCTTTGGCACTTCAACACTGTGGCGGCTGGGTCCATTGCGTTTGGGGAGCGTCGCTGCCACTTGCCATTTGCCACTACGCCCAACAGCTTGGCAACTACGCGCAGCTGGGTAGGCTCTCGTTGCTTCGAGACGTACGCTCGCTGCTCCGCCAAACTTTCAAGACGCACACAACAATTCGACGGCAATTCGAGTAGGAAATCCCCGAATGCAAATAATAATGTAATTGCCAACAATTTCTTTTACTTTATTGCCTTGTGTGGCTGAAGACGGCCAGACCGCCGAAATACGATACGAAAAGCAAAAAAACAGAAGGCACGAAATAATGAAAAAAAGGTTGCGATGAGAAATATGTGGCAAAAAGTAGTAAAGTGCAAATACACAAATAATGCATCAAGCCATGAAAAGTAATCGATTTGCGCCGCTGTGTGGCTCCTATTGGCACTTCGCTGCTTATTTCATTGTATTTAGGTATTTATGTTTATTTCATTGGATAGCCATTAAAAAGTTTATGTCAAAACTTTTACATTTGGCTCCCGCAATCGACTGACAGTTTTTCGCCAATTTCCAAAAGATTTCGCATTGTTTGTGGCTGCCCCATCGCCGGCATTTGATTAAAAGATTTAGTGGGGAAAGGTGGAGCAAAATAAAAATAAAATTTGCGCAGTAATGAAACAATAAATTGAAGAATTCTTAAATACAAATAGAGAACAAAAATCGTATACCTGAACTAACCGTTAATATTCTACACAAAAAAAAAATTGCAATACACGAACTTGATTTTCATCGATTAGTTTGTATGACAGCCATATGTTATAGTGATTCGATCTGAATTTTATTCTTCAGAGATTTTACAGTTGGCTTGGACAATAACCTGTGTCCGAACTTGATTTTCATCGATTAGTTTGTATGACAGCCATATGTTATAACGATCCGATCTAAACAATTTGTTAGCAGTTTGTACCGTTGCCTCCGGAAATAGCTCGTGCCGAATTTCGTGAAGATATTTCGTCAAATAAAAACGTTTCTCATACAGAGACTCGATTTTGATCGGTCAGTTTTTACAGGATGTATATGCTATAGTGGTCCGGTATCGGCCCTTCCGACAAATAAGCAGCTTCTTGGTAAAAAAAGTACTTGTGTAAAATTTCAGATCAATGACTCAAAAACTACGCGACTAGTTCGCTTATACCATATACACCGAAAAATACGGAGCTACGGACATTAGAACGGTTTGATTTACAAGGAGCAAAAAATATGAAAGAATCGCGTATATGGAAAATATTCTAGGGATTATTCTGAACAATTTTGCTTAATAAACTATGGGTCCAAAGCCAGTTTCGGGCCAGCAATTTTTAAGCCGAAATTTGAGTGAAATTTTGTTCGCCGGTTTTTGAGATATTCGAATGAAATTTAAGACATAGGTGCATTGTGATATTCTATTGATTAATTTGTCGGAAGCGGTCAGATCGGACAACTACATCACATATCTTCCATATAATTTGTTTTTCAGAGATTAAAACTTCACCTCGAGACGGTGCTTTGACCTATTTAATCTTAAGTAAAGTTGTTCCGCATGATCCCTAACACATTTATCCACTACGCGATTTTAGAGAACAAAAATTTACCCACTATAACGGACGCGGCTAAATCGACTCGTCATATTGATCGTTTTATATAAATTTTATAGAGTTTTCGAAGTTTAATTTTGTACAAACTTAGTTGCAAACTTAAAATATTTCTATCTACAATGTATATACCACAGATTCCAAATCTCTTCCATTTACCTTATTATAGTCTTATCCCAAAAACGTTTCATTTGTAGAAATACTATAGATTCTACGTCTTTATAATCCTTATTTAGCAATTTTAGGTGTGGAACCTTGATAGAAGTTAAGCCAAAATGTAGGCAACGCCTTATTAATTTGTCTATGTTTAGGCTGCTCAGCTGTAGAATTATATAAATGTAGGCTATGTGGACAATGAATGTTCGTTTACTAATACTTAAATTTTGTTTCGAAAAATTGTTTTAGTTAATTTTTAAATTTGTTATTTGTCTAAAATTTTAATCAATTTTACTTCTTATATAAACGAATACTTATTTAATGAATATAATTATATGAAGATATATTTTTAAATAACCATTTTATAAAGCTTCTTATACGAATTTACAAATTCAAAGTTATCCAATGAAAGAAGTTTTGAAAAAGGTAGTCTGGTAATGTGGATTAAGTCCCAATCATCTAAGCTACAATGTTTGCTACCCTAAAACCTTAGAAGTAAGAAATAAAAATGGATTTATTCTTGGATACTTGCTTATTATGTTTTTGTCCCGTATGATGTTACTATAAAGCATGAACCGAGAAGTGCATGACTGGTTCCTTTCGGCCATTGAAACAATGCCAAATTATTCCTCAGTTCTACTTAAGCACCAACTTCTTTTATCCGTATGAAAAATATTTCTATTAAAGTCTGCAAAATAGAGAGACATTTCCGAGGTTTCGACTGACTGTTTCAAACGCGGAAACAAAAACATAGGCCACTGAGCCAAAACAGAGAGGCAAAGACCTCGCGGGTTGTCATAAGTTGTTAATATTTTAATCCACAATGTTTCGTGCAGTATGAGATGCTAACCGCTTCAGTGAACTCACTCAAATACTATCGGTTTGACAATATGATATCGTAGATATTTTGTTTGTTATTCTTCAATCACTTTGAAAATCTTCAATCACGGTGTCCGATAGGTACACACGCGGTACAACTAAATATTCTGCCCTACGCCTTTTTTTCAAAGCTGTATGCAGGAACACGAGGTGGGATCATCTTTTCACTTTCCCTTCTATTTTCCGGTATTTGACAGGTGAACATCAAAATATCTTCGTAGGCTCACCTTTGTAGAACCCAACGAAGCGGCTGGGATTGATATGAAGCGACTTAATACATTTGTGGTAAGCTCAAAACGCTTCGTTGATCTATGCGGTGATGAGTTTTCTGGAATTTTTCGGTAACACATAGGACAAATATCTGTTCAAATGAGATCCATTGATTTTGGATTGACTCAATGACCTAATCTAACTAAAAAATGTTTATTGGAGAGTTGTTGGAAGCCAATATGGTTATAGTGGGAGCCTATTTTAACGGGTGAGTCGTTCAAGCTATTATGTTATTTTTTTTAAGTATTGTTTGGCATTTAATCGGGGAAAGACTTACGTTTGAACAATGTTTACAGGCTTCGCTCACCTTATGATCAATATAATCGGCCTACTTAGCGTACTATTCGCAACATCATCACTCACCTTGAGATCCTGCAGTCACTGATTGATAATAATCGACCGAATGGACCACGTCCAGCACGCAGTGAAGAAAATATAGCAACCGTAGCTAAGCGTTTGCACGAAGGCCGTGTAGAGTCGATTCCGCGCCGTTCACAGCAGCTCGGACTGACATATGGAACGACTTGGCGCATTTTAATTCGAGTTCTTAAATTGAAAGCGTACAAAATTCAGCTTGTGCAAAAACTGAAGCCGCTGGACCTTCCCAAGCGATATTGCTTCGTTTTATGGGCCATTGAAAAGTTCTAAGAAGATCCGACATTCTCGAGCCAAATTTCGTATAGCGATGAGGATCATTTCTGGCTCAATAGGTATACAAGCAAGCAAAATTGCCACATTTGGAACGAAGAGTAACCTGAAAAAGAACTGCCATCTCTTTCAGAAAAAAACAATGGTTTGGAGTGGCTTGTGAGCCGGTGGAATTGTGGGTCCATACTTCTTTAAAAATTGTTGCCGGTGACTGTCAATGGCGAACGGTATCGCGTAATGATAACCAACTATTTGATGCTTGAAATTGAAGCTCGTGATCTCGGCGACAATTGGTTTCAACAAGACGGTGCTACTTCCAACACATAGCATTAATCAATTGGTTTATTGAGGGGACACCACGGTGAGCAGATAATTTCACGTTTTGGGTCGGTGGTTTGGCCGCCAAGATCGTATGATATCACACCGTTAGACTTTTTCTTGTGGGGATATGTAAAGTCCAAAGTCTATGCGAACAATCCCGCATTAATTCAGGCATATACCATGTCGTGCGCCTGTTACCATTCGAAATGCTCGAATGTCATCGAAAATTGGACTCAACGGATGGACCACCTGAGACGTAGCCGCGGCCAACATTTGAAAGAGATCATCTTCAAAAAATAAATAACATAAATATCGTTAAATTTGCAGTTTCTGTTTTTTCTTTAAAAAAGTAGGCAACCTCGAGGGTTATCCCTTTACCATTTCAGTACGGTACTAAGGCTGGGCTGAGTAGAGTATCGAACTTCTCACCTAATTCAAAATTTTTTACTGGATTTATCTTGCTAACTACAAGTATATGACGATTTCAAAGTGTAGTGTACAGCCTCACTCATTGAATCATCATTTTGATCGAGTGTTAAGCGATATCTTATCGAAATTTATTTGGTATATCGATTATGTAATAAGAATCAAACTTGATGTAGAGATTAAGCGGCACACTTGTTCCGTTATTTGGAAAGCGCCTTCAAATGTAGAGCCTAAAAGCCTAGTTAAAGAGTGACATTGACTCACCCGTAAATACGAAAAAACATGAAAATAACGGTTTTTTTATTAGCCACCATAGAAAGTGTTGACAGCGTGCGCATTTTCATGTTCACTTGCTTTTTGCGACGTTTTGGCCTTTGCTCCACTTTCAAGTCATAAAACTCACACAACGACAAAGGGAGTGAGAGCTTTAGCAAAGCAAGTATGTACATATGTGTATGAGTGTATGAGTGTTTGAGTGTATGGCTGAGCGCGTGCTAAGTCCACGCCTACCTTCATGAGCAACTCTGATGCACGGCTTTGAGCTGTCAACACTGTTTGACGCTGCTGACACACACACCCACACACACGCACAAGCGAAGAATGCCATTCAATACATTGTGACAGCAGCACAGCTGGCGTTTCGCCGTTTCCTCGCTTTTGTTTTCAAGCTGAATAATTTTTTTTTGAGATTTCGGTTTCGTCGCAAGGACTTACTTGCCATTTCATTGACTGTTGTGGCATATTTACAAGTGCCATTGTAAATGTGCTTGTGCGTGTGTGTGTTTACGTTCGCATTTTATTATGCTAACAAGCGCAAAAGTAAAAGCGCTGAGTGAGTGAAAAATGGTGATGGCGTCCGTTTGTTGCCGGAGGTGGTGCTTACTACATGCCACTCGCATGCGATAGGTGTATGCGTGTGCATATGTATGTGTTTATATGCATGTATGTCGTCATTAATGCAGTCATATATGTTTGTAGTCCCGTTGTCCCTATATGTGTGTATGTTTTCGAAACTGTTCGAATTTCTACTTTCTTTTATACACATACACCCCTTTGCTGTTCGCAAAATCGTAGTTTTTTACAGTTAATTTAAACAAAATTCAGTTACGCCCCTTGTCATACAATATGGAGTTTATGTGGAGTACACGCGGGTGAATATTATTTTTGCACATATTTAAAATGAAAAAAATTATAATTTTCATTACATTTCAGTATTCGCAGAAATTTTAATGTTGGAATACAGTAAAAAACGTAAGTTACTGCAGAAAAGCTATAATACCCTCCCGAAATGCAATGTTTATAGCATAAAAGGATCTTTATCTAAAGGGTGATTTATTTCGAAGTTCCCTACTTTTTAAAGAAAAAGCACAGCAACTTCAAATTTTCGCGATAACGGTCGCCATTGACGGTTACCTTCTCCTTCTTCTTCTTTATTCGCGTAGCCGAGTCAACAACAGCGCGCCAGTCGTTCTTCCTTTTCACTGTTTGACGCCATTTTGAATTGAAGATTTCAAGCGACGCCAGGTCCTTCTCCACTTGGTCTTTCCAACGGAGTGGATGTCTTCCTCTTCCGCTGCTACCCCCGGCGGGTATTGCGTCAAATACTCTCGCAGGGCAGCAATAAGGAATGACTTATAGATCTTGGCATTTCTTCGTCAAGAGAGGACTTTGCTTCACAATTGCCTACCCAGTCCAAAGTAGCACCTGTTGGCAAGAGTTGTTCTGTGTTAGATTTCGAGGCTGAAGTTGTTGTTGGTGGTAATATTGGTTCCAAGATAGACGAAATTATCTACGACTTCGAAGATATGACTGTCAACAGTGAAATGGGAGCCTAGCCGCGTGTGCGACGATTGTTTGTTTGTTGACAGGAGATATTTTGTCTTGCCCTCGTTCAATGGAGAAAGCAGAACTAACGGCTCAGTTTTGAAGCCGATGATATCAATATCAGCGGAGTATTCCAGCAGCTGTACACTCTTATAGAAAAATATACCTTGTCTATTTTTATTAGTTTTGCGGGAATACCAAAATCAAACATCACGACGAAGAGGTGGTGTGTGTCGATTCTCCTTTCACGGGTCTTTTCCAAAATTTGGCGCATGGTGAATATCTGGTCGGTTGTTGATTTTCCAGGCCTAAAGCTACACTGAAAAGGTCCATTCAATTTGTTGACGGTGGGCTTTAACTTTCACACAATGCGCTCGATAGAACATTATATGCGATGTTGAGGAGACTTATCCCACGGTAGTTGGCGCACACTGTGGAGTCTCCCATTTTGTGGATTGGGCAGAGCACACTTAAATTACAATCGTACAATCGTTGGGCATGCTTTTGTCCGACCATATTTTGCAAAGAAGCTGATGCATGCTCCTTAGCAGTTCTTCGCCGCCGTGTTTGAATAGCTCGGCCGGCAATCCATCGGCCCCCGCCGCTTTGTTGTTCTTTAGGCGGGTAATTGCTATTCGAACTTCTTCATGGTCGGGCAATGGAACGTCTGCTCCATCGTCATCGATTGGGGAATCGAGTTCTCCTTCTCCTGGCGTTATGCTTTCACTGCCATTCAGCAGGCTGGAGAAGTGTTCCCTCCATAATTTTAGTATGCTCTAAGCATCGGTTTCCAGATCACCTCAGGGGGTTCCACAAGAGTATGATCCGAGCCGATGTTAGGACCGCGGAGCGTACGTACATCTAAAACATTGGAAATGGGTCTTCCGTTTATCACAAAATGATCGATCAGGATGGTGGCTTTTCGAACCAGAGACTGCCAGGTGGCTTGATCCCTGTGGTCTGCTGAGGCTTAGGTAACAGTTTCGTGATGTATTGGAACACTTGGTATTTTTAAGCGTGATAAATCTTCTACGGCTCCTAAGCACTGCTAGTTTGTTAGATACCAAGCACCACAGTAGCTCATTTACGACGGCATCGTCAGATTGCCAAACAAAAGCCTGGCGATTTTATAGTGAAATCAAAAAAATTTTCTTTTTTTGCCGTTTAATATAAAAAATTTAACTTTCTACTTATTTTAATGAATTTAAGCACAATTTCAATATATTTGCCATTGTTTTCTTGGTTTTCCACGGTTAGATATTTATTTATACACTATCATATATCTAATATTTAAAGCTTTGCGCATCCATAACTCAATGCGACGAAGCGCAACGAAGTGCAAAATTGTTACTGTTTTTATTGTTTTGCATATGAAAAAGTCGGTGTGCAAATAAAGCAACATATACAAGTGTATCTATCACTTTACAAGTTAGCTTGTGTTGTCAGTGCGTTGAAAAAAGAAGTTGTTCTACGTGCAACCCTGTGAAATTTTGAACTATCACAAGCGACTCTTCGCATTGACGAAAAATATATGTACTAAATGGTTTAGTTTATGTAGAATTTGCGAAAAAAGATAAATTATGCATGAGAAAAAATGATATTGGCTATATGTAAGCAAATACTTAACTAGTTATGGAACTAGTTACTTTGAGACCCATATATAAAATTATTTAAATTGCTTCGTATTACCTCAAAAATAACAAATATTATTGAAAAATAGATACTCATATGTAAGTAGTTACATAACTAGTTACGCAACTAGTTACTTTATACCATACAACTAAGATGGTCCAAACTACCACGCATTTGATAAAAGTTATTAGTTATATACGAGAAAATGCAAGCCTAATTAGATACACTACTTTTCCAACTAGGTACTCAACTAGTTACTTTGCGCCATATAACCAAAATTGTTGGATTTACTTAGCATTTCGTTAAAATCATTAATTATATGTGAAAAAATGTCATACATAATTTGATACAAATCTAGTTGTACAACTAGTCACTAAACTACTTACTATGTGCCATATAATCTATGTTTACAGTAAGTGCTAGAGATACAACTAGTAGTAATTATACAACTAGTCGTTGAGAAAAGTTGTCTCTGGCATGTATTACGGTTTAATCATAGATTTCACATTCGATTAGCACTCCACTATTTCCTTTTTCTTTGAATAAATTAAAAAAAAAAAAAACTATTTCTATTCTATTTACAATTCACACTAAATTTGTTTAATTGCCCAACTAGTTCCACGGTAACCAGTTACCCTCAACTTTACAAACTTCTCTAGTATTCCTGCTATTATCAGCATAAGATATAAACTTTTGTTGCAACCTACGTTTACACAAACTGTGTACGGTACATTTTTTCCATGCTTGCTGCACCTGCCACCACCGTTTCGTGTCTTCGCATTGTGGCCGCCGCTCCGCAGAATATCAAAGCTTATAAAATGCAACAGTAAAACAAAAATGAAATGAAAACAATTCGCAACAAAGTCTTTTAGTTGAGAAATAAATGTTATTAATTATATTTTCATGCCTGAGCGTTTGCGGCGTGGCAGCAGCATTTTGTTGCAACAAAACGCTCGTGCTTCCTGTGCGTCGCTTCCTTGTGGCAATATCTTGCTTTTGCTCGAAAATAATACTTTTTACCGTGCATCGGGAAAATGAGTTTTCTAAAAGGATTAAAATCCGGTGTAAATACACACAAACACAGAAAGTGTGGTGTGCGTGTGTAATTTTCTTTTATTTCTTTTTCATGAATTCTTGGTTGAGAGCTTATTTTGTTTGAGTAGACACCTATAACGGAGCTAAAAGCAGAAAGCGAAGTGGAGCTCAGGTGATTTGAATGCCTGTTCTGCTCGAATTTATTCCCTCGTTTTTTGCGCTCAACAACTTCGTTGATTGTTGTGTGATTTTTGCTTCGCAAGACTTTGAAGAATTTATGTAATGCAATACAAAGAAAAAAGATTCCAAAAAAATGTGGAGAAAATGGTTGTATACCTAAGAGCAACACTTAAGTAAATTGGTAGTCCTTTGTCAGCAAAATTTCTGTTAGGGAACAAGAGAAAATTAAAAAGCTTTTGGTCAAATATTTTGCCATAAAAAAGGAAAAGCCAAAAGTTCTTATCGACTTTGCTGCCGTTAAAATCATGGACCCAATTGACCAAATAATTGTCGTGTGCATTCATAAATGAGATGTGTCAGACATAAACTTAACCGAGGAGACTGAATGTAATACAACAGATCAATTGAAAAGTCTCCTGCCTGACACATTGATGGCGCTCCTAGAATTAAATCCATCGATTTTTAGTCAGCCCTAACCTATTAGCAAGATCGATCGCAAGGGATCTAGTGATCTCTTTGTCCTCAGTAAGGCTAGCCTCTCTCTAGTTGTGGAGCTTTTAACGGGCCATTGCTTTCTTAGCGTCCACACAGTGAGGCTGGGCATCTTACCAGATGCCATTAGTAGAAGCTTTATGGAAGAAGATGAGGTGGAACCAACTTAACACTTCCTTCTTGACTGTCCAGCGCTTGGAAGGTCAAGACTTAAACACTCGGGAGCGCATACCTTCAGATATCCCACTGATAACCCAGCTGGCGGGAATGGAAATTAAACGCCTGTGCAAATTTGTATTGGCTACTAAGCCTTTTGCTAATTTATAGTTCGAATATAGGAGTTCTTCTTGTTTATGGCATCACAGAAGACTACATATATAGTAGTACACGTGCTATCTTTGATCAGCCATATAACCTAACCTAACCTATAAAAGAAGACCTCCCAAACGCGGGACAATCAAGAAGGAAATATTGAGTTGTTTCCACCCCAACTTCTTCCTCTCATATCCTCAAGATTATATACTAAGAAGTAAAGTCAACCGAATGTTTGAAAATGCTTATATTAGTCATATGGGGGCTAGAACAAGTTCTATCCGATTTTATCCACTGTAGGCTCAGAGATGAACCGTTAGGAGAAAAACACTCTCTCTCAATTTCATTAAGAATAACTTACATATTGAGCAATATACATACATATATATGTGGCATACAGTCAACTGGAAGTTCGAAATCGCTATATATAGGAGCTAAGGATGGATTGATCAGATTCATGTAACATACGGGCATATTATAATTATAGTAATATAATTTATGTTATATCACTCTCACATTAGCCGATATTTCCGATAAATGTTCGCTGTAGCAACCGTGATTCACATATTCGGTATCAGAAGTGCTACTCGTTGAAAGTTTCATAACGATACAATCTTCGGTGCTTAATTTGTTTACTGTAAAGTGGAAGAATCAGATTGAGTTTAAAGTTTTATTATAGGGAAAGTAGGCGTGCTTATAGGTCTATTTCGGACTGGAATAAAGTAATGTCAGGGTAATACGAGGGCTGCTACATATATTTCTGGCCCAATAATGAAAATAGGAATATTTATCAAAGAAAATGGTTTTATTGTTTTTCAAAATATTCTCCATCAAGATTTATACACTTATGCATGCGCTCAAACCAATTTTCGAAGCACTTTTTCCACTCCGATTGAGACACCTCCAAAACATGGTTTTTGAATGCTTCAACAGCATCTTCCGGCGACGAAAATCGTTGACCACGCATTATTTTCTTGATGTGTGGGAATAAAAAGAAGTCATTGGGTGCCAAGTCAGATTTGTACGGCCGGTCAAAAAGGCGCTGGTTTGAGCCGATGTGTGAGAGCTCGCATTGTCATGGTGCACAATGATTCGTCTTCTCTTGTTCGTCACATGACCAGTTTTGCCGAAGAAACAGGCGACCATTTGCTTCGAAGTGCTTCTTCCACGAACAACTTTCGTTGGATTTGACTCGTCTTGGAAGACCCACACGGTCGATTGCTGTTTTGTTTCGGGCTCATACGCATAGATCCATGATTCGTCACCTGTGACGATCTTATAAAGGTCTTTTGAAGCACCGCGATCGTGTTTTTTCAGCATTTCTTTACACCAATCCACACGAGCCTTTTTTGAGCGATTGGCAAATTGTGCGGGATCCAACGAGAACAAACCTTTTTTACGGTCAGGTGTTCATGCAATATCGAATGTATGCTGGTGGAAGAAATGCATAGGCATGCCTCTATCTGAAGGTATGTTACATGACGGTCTTGCATTATCAGTTCACGTACGGCATCGATGTTTTCTGGCACAACGGCTGCTTTTGGACAACCTTCACGGAATTCGTCTTTGAGCGAGCGTTGGTCACGATTGAATTCGTTGTACCAGTTTTTGACAATGCTATAGTTTATCGATGCACTCTTGTCGTGATAATCCACGTCGAAAGTTGTGAAAAATGATCGCACGAAAATGTTCACGAGTTAATTCCATTTTTTGGCCGAGATGAATTTTTTAATTCCCTGTAAGTAAAACAATTCACGATTAAATGACAAAACGTTCTGAGTGATGTTATGCTAAAAAATGTCAAACTTTCCAATGGAAATGTCAGATTGCACGTGGCAACACTTAGTGTTGCCTAGGCCAGAAATATATATAGCAGCCTATAACTGCCTATAAAGCTTAGAGATCTTTGTATCACGCCGAGTGCAAAATTTAGTGTCTGTAACGTTTTTTCATTGAGCTGTTTTAGTAATATAATAACCAATAATATAACCATTATATGTGGAGTTGGCGGGTGTTATCATCCGATTTCGCGATTTTTGAAAGGGGGTGTTGAAACGATTTGTCCTAAGTAAGTATGATGGTTTTAGCTTAAGTGATTTGGGCGACATGTGTATTAACATTATTAAAGAGCGGGGCCACGCCCACTTTTTCAAAATTTTTAAACCCACAGATGCCGCTCTCTGTTGTGATTCTTATTACCAAATAATAGCTTTACAACTTATTGGGGCGCTTAGTTAAGACGTTTTATAGGTTTCCGATCAAATGCGTTTTGTGGGCGTGGCAAATAGCTTACTTGTTGTAAATTCAATTCTACTCTTCTAGATCTAATTACCTTGCTACAACCAATAACCCACTTATTGCTTAACTTTTCAAATTACTTCCAAAAATATGTTGTTTCACCTTGTAGTTAAATAGTTTGAAAGGTAACAATTTTATGGCAACCCTGTTGAATTATTTCACGTTAGCGCATAAAATTTCTCATTCAAATTAAAATTTATACATGACATTTTTTTCACTTCAATTTTATTTTAATTCATATTTAGGTGGTAACTCTGTCTATGTATTATGGTTATAAACAAAATATAAATATTGCTGTGAACAAAAGTATGTGAAGTAAATATGCAAACAATATCATTTGGCTTTTTATCATACCATGCTTCTATTATATTATTGTGGCAACCCTGTTTTTGAACATAGCTACCAAAAAGGTAACAATAAAATTTTTGAAAACTCTGGCGGAACATATTTGAATTTCTTTCGTGTAAGGCAAGAACTCTATGAAGCCAAAACTGGTGTTTTTTTAATTAATAATTTGTTAATAAAAAATATTTCTTTTGTACATATTTGCATTTTTTCGTATTAGGTGGCAACATTGTCTTAATTTTTTTTTACGTAAACAGTAGGAGCCTTTTTTTAATAAATTGTTTGTAATGAATTTTCCCTTTAAACAAATTTGAGCTCTATTCATTATGGCTGGCAATCCTGTTGATGATTTATGCACAAATTTAGGAGCAATTTTTTTAATAGTTGCTTTTTAGTGAGTATAACGTTTGGGCGCATTTCATTTTTTGCATTAGGTGGCAACCCTGTCCATGATTTATGGTAAAATTTAAAAGAACTTTTTTTAATAGTTGCTTTTTAGTGAATATAACGTTTGAGCGCATTTAATTTTTTACATTAGGTGGCAACCCTGTCGATGATTTATGGTAAAATTTACGAGAACTTTTGTTAATAAATGGTTTTTAGTGAATATTAAAGGTTTGAACTCACTTAATTTTTGTAAATTAGGTGGCAACCCTGTCGGTGATTTATGGTAAAATTTAAGAGAACTTTTTTTAATAGTTGCTTTTTAGTGAATATAACGTTTGAACACGCTTAATTTTTTGTATTAGGTGGCAACCCTGTCAATGATCATTAGGTGGCAACCCTGTCGATGATTTATGGTAAAATTTACGAGAACTTTTGTTAATAAATGGTTTTTGGTGAATATAAAAGGTTTGAACACACTTAATTTTTGTTAATTAGGTGGCAACCCTGTCGATGATTTATGGTAAAATTTACGAAAAGCTTTATTAACAAATGATTTTTAATGAGTACATCGTTTTAACACATTTTATTTTTTATATTAGGTGGCAACACTGGACTTCTAATTTCGATTATATTTTGGTAATATGCCCATATATAATATTTATTTACAATTCATATGATTTGACATCACTTTTATGTGGTCATTCATACGTATGTATATACATACATGCATGCATTTGTATATTTATGAGGATTCAAAATGCATATATTTTTAGGCATAAATTTTCGAAACCTTAAAGAGGACTGAAGCATGCGTTTAAATTACAATAAATACTATGGGGGACTGCTTTTCACCACAAATGGAATTTAAGCAGCCACGCCGCCCTTACACACACACGCACACACATGTAGCCACAGAATTGACCCAGATACATACATACGCTTATATACGTATATGTACATATGTATGCCCAAACTTCATAACGCTCTCATTCATATTTAATGGCGATGTATTATTTCCTTTCAATTAAACAGTGAAATTTAATAGTTTCATTGCGAGTTCATTTTCATTACGATTTCCTTTTCTGAAATATTTTTAATTTTTTTGTTTTTGTTTTGCAGCCCAACGCTTACAATGCAACAAACGAAAGGCCACTCGAGTGTCAACTTTTATTTGAGTAAGTGCCCAGCATTGAAACATATGAGTGCAAATACGAGTGAGTATGTGTGTGTGTATGTGTGTAAATAGATGCACTTGTGTTTGTGTCCATTTAATATTAATACTTCAATATGAGTAAGTACAATAACTGCCAGCAACGACCATAAGTAGCCGTTATAAATGGTTACATTTCACAATTTATATTTGTCGGTTTCGGTTGATGATGGAGCGCAACAACAATGCTGTTAATATTTAAATACGAATATAAATGATTGTCATTTAATGCTGCAACAATAAATATCAGAGCACTTACGTTCATGTATTTATGTAAGAATGCGATAAATATATAAAAAATATATGTGCGTAGTGAATGCAGCCAGTTGAAGAAGCTTCTTTCAAATTTTTCAACTTTAAAAGGTCACATACTTGGTAATATGAGCGGAATAATATACGGCACTCCGAAGACGTGCGCATCCTTGCACATGCAAATATTCAGCTTCCGCCTAAAAGCAGCTGAAATATTTGGAGAAACGTGCCCAATGTTTAAATAGAGCTTTTCATTTGAAACAGCTCGCATGTAAAGAACTAATATTAGCTGTAAAATACACATACTATAAGTTTTAAGTGATACCGTTAGAGAAACCATCCGAATTGTGAAGAAATTTTAGACTTTGAGTAAGCTCCAAAAAATAGTGCACAGTTAGAGCTTTTAAGAAAGCTTGTTAGAAGGTATCAAAGGAGAGCGTTAAAGGCTTCAAGCCCTCATGGCGTACGTAAATGTAGCCAAACTTAGTAAAAGGTGATTAAAAAAATAATGTAATAGATGATTCTAGTTCTAGTTCTAGTTCTAGTTTCTAGAATGTTATACAGGCGCAAAGAAAAGCCAGAAAAAGTCTTGTTTTGTGAAATTTTTCGACAGAAGTCCGAGTCACAGAATCACGAACGTTCATAAATAAATAATGTATGGCCAGGAAGCCGGGTCTTAAGAGAATTTGGATTAGCTTTGAAACCATGAGTAAGCTGTTATTGCGGAAACATGCATGTATCTTTAGCTTTAGTGTATGCCTGAATGAAAATCGGGTCCAGACCACCCAATTCCCTTCTAACAGATACATATACGGAAGATTACTAAAAATTAGTCTTATAAGTTTAGTCACTGATTTCCCTCCTATATGTAGAATCCGAAAAAGTTGTGACCTCTGCTATCCATTATCGTATCACTTATTCATTTAAATGTTGGAGATACTTTTTTATCAGAGTTTCTCTTCTGCTTTATATGCGATATTCTCGGATGCCAATGTGCAAAAGGCCATAAATCTTCCGCAGAACTTTACTCTCGAAAACTCGTAACGTCGCTTCTGTGCCATATAACAGGACGGGAACAATGAGGGACGTTTGGTCGTTGTTCGTGGAGAGAGGATATTACTTCTCAATTGCCTACCCAGTCCGAAGTAGTATCTGTTACAAAAGTTTTTCTACGTAGGATTTCGAGGCTAACATTGTTATTGGCGTTAATACTGGTTCCAAGATATACAAAACTATCTACGACTTCAAAGTTATGACTGCAAAAACGACGTGGAAGCCAAGTGGAGAGTGCGACGACTGCTTGTTTGATGACAGGAGATATTTCGTCGTGCCACCAGACCCATTTGCTTTACTATTGCTCAACGTCAGTTTTAATTTAGATTAATTAATTTTGTTAATTAAAATTTCGTGCTGTTAAAACCAGCTTTGAAATAGACGAGGAGGTGGCGCATAAAGGAAGCTGCTTCTCGTGCTGTCAAAACCAGGTTTGAAATAGACGAGGAGGTGGTGTGTGTCGATCCTATTTCACGGGCTTTCCAAGATTTGTCTCACGTTGAATATCTGGTCAGTTGCCGATTTTCAAGGCATGACAGCAACACTCTTAAGAGGCAATCAGTTTGTTGACGGTGGGCTTTAGTCTTTCACACAATATGCTTGATGGAATAGTTTCCTTTGTTAAACATCCTGCAAAGTTTTTGCAACTTCTACTGCTGCGGTTGTATGGATAATGGTGACCTCAATACCTCCTCTTAATCAGACTAACTTTTTTCAAAGCATTCAAATAAATTTCTTGGTCTTTTAGTCAATAATACCATCAGAATTTTAATCAAATCAAAGCTCTTAGAAAATTGTTGAGATAGAGTTACGATGGAATATAGCCGTCATACAAACTGATCGATCGGTATTAAGCTCTTGTATGAAAAGCTTTTTCTTTTTACGAGATATCTTTTAGAAATTTGCCATGGGTTATTGAATGAGGCAATGGTACAAGTTCCGAAAAAAATGTCTTGTTATTCTTTGCTTTGAAGCTTGCTATTTTCAAAAAATAGTATAAACCTAGAAAATAACTCAACACAATATGTTACACAACATTTTGAGTAGCAGAAACTACAATGTCTATTATTAATGCTGGCATTTTCACCGCTAATTCCCTACAGTTTTTACGCTACTTCTTACTTTTCACACAAATCCTTTCTCGTTTGTCACATTTGTCATTATCTGAACGCTTTGCAATGTGAAATGTACCACACGGTATTAACGGTTCTTATCAAGTCTTTTCTGTAAGTGACAAAAAACCATCTGCACCCAGTGTTGCCATATTGTTGCAATTGTTAATGATACTTTTCTTTGCTTTTCTATGTATTTTGTCACCCTTTTTTTCGTTAGTATTAAGTTTCCTGGTGAGCGCCAGAGTCTTTATCATGCTAATTAACTGTGTTCGTTCATCACCTCTCATTAGTGACCACATTTAAATCTCATTCTCAAGCGTCACACGTAGAGAGTAGTGTATAAAACTATGCAATTAAGAGCGGATTAGGTAGCGTTCTCTTTTGCACATTTCTTAATGTTACATAAGCTGTACGATAGTGATTTGTGATTATAGCGATGTGGTGTAAGTAGTGATGTTGGCTGTGCTTCATTCTTTGAAGATTTTGCCGACATGATGA
Organism: Bactrocera tryoni; assembly: GCF_016617805.1. Taxonomy (NCBI): domain Eukaryota; kingdom Metazoa; phylum Arthropoda; class Insecta; order Diptera; family Tephritidae; genus Bactrocera; species Bactrocera tryoni. The sequence continues at coordinate 47,307,741 of NC_052499.1, forward strand.
ATAGTTTTTTTTAATAACGGAGGGTTAATCGAATATTTATTTGACCTCAAGTTATTTTCGGTAGAGTTTCGAAGTGTTCTAAATCATTTAATCAATCTAAAGAATTTATGTGAGGTTTATTCTCTTGATAATACAAATGGTCTTTGGGTTAAATTATAATCGAAAATGGTATGTTATGATCAACCCTCAGATCAGCGGATGTTTGATTTCGGTCTTCGAGAAAAAAAACTTAAAGAATTGAGCAGATATGAACTACTATATTATTCTATGAAAGTATTTCTAGTGTCTTCGGAAAAAAATATTTAAACTAACAAGATCTAGTTGAGATGAGACACAAGAATGAAATGTCATTTATGGCTCAAGCAGCTCACGAATGCCGGTCTTAGACCAAGTATCCTCTGAGTAGCCAAAAACCATTCGTTTGCAGGCAAGCTAAAGTGAGAAGGCGAATCATCCCTCCACAGGTTTGTGCGCTGTGTTTAGGACCCACCACGTATAAAGTACCATCTGCTTACCTTCAAAAATAATAATACAGTAGAGGCGCGCTAATCCGGACATGGCCGGATATGGAATCCGGATTCCACTGTAATACGGACAGGGTTAAAAAACTCAAAATTTCTATTATGTCCCTTGTAATCCGGACCGACATTCTCTATCCGTATTCTCTAATCCGGATCACATGTTTATTATTCACTACATTCGCTTTTATGCTTTATTGGTTTAAGTTTTTTTTGTTTTTTTGGAACATGTGTATTATTTGTTATAATATTTTTCATAATACATAGTTCTGATATGTCTTTGGTAATCCGGATTTCCTTATATTCCGGATAGGGGCCGGTTTTAATTGATCCGGATTAGCGGACCTCTACTGGATGTCGTTACAGAAAGAAATCAGGGGGAGCCAAGACTGTTGGTGGCCGAACAAGGACTCTTATTTCATGTTTGGCCAAACAGTCAGTCACAATCATCCTAGACGGCGTCAAGACTTTTGGTAAGAATCAAGCAGTTATCCGCCGTTTCATACCCAAACCATTAACTAAATATGTTGAGTCTGTCCATAATTATAGTAAGGCTCTGCTATCTCCTTCTAGCACTGTTTCTTTTACTTCTTCAAAGAAGAGGTATATGGGCGACAATGGCATGAGGCAAGTTTTGGATGGGATCCCGACTTTCAGTGAACACTTTGTGTGACTCGAATACCTGCGTTCGTGATAAAGTAGACTCCACAAAACACCACTGCTATAATTTATACGATTCGAAAGCCGTGATTCTACTGCAAATACAAAATTTCTATTAAATTTGTTGTTAATTTATTTCTTCGAGCTAAATCAAACAGCTTTGTCAGCACAAAGATTAATGGACATTTGGAGATCAAACTTAGCATGAATATAAAAAAGGTTGTACCAATCTACGAACAATTTTATTTCCATTTGATCACCTCGCAGGATGTCTTTACTAGATGACGCTGTGGTGTAGACAGATAGGCTTTTGAGTTTTTGGGCTATCCAGAGGATACTTGATCTAAGACCAGAAGTCATGAGTCAAGTATCTGACCACACCCAAGTGAATGCTGCTCAGAGATATTTCCTCGTGAACTTCTACACAAGACTCCATGAACCAACCGGTCAGGCCGACGGATCTTTATAGAATATGGTCAGACGAAAGCATGTCCGGCAATTGGAATGTAAATGTGCTCTGCCCAATCCGCAAAATGGGAGACTCCACAATCTACGCCAACTACCGTGAGATAAGTCTCCCTTACATCGCATAAAAGATTCTATCGAGCGTATTATGTGAAAGATTCAGGCATACCGCCAACAAACTAATTGGACTTTATCAGTATGACTTCAGGCCTGGAAATTCAACACATGACTAGATAGTCATCATAGGCAAAATCTTCGAATAGACCCGTGAAAAAAGGATCGATACACAACACCTCTTCTTCGATTTCAGAGCTGCTTTTGACAGAAGAAAAGGAACTGCATTTATGCCCCTATGTCTGAATTTGATATTACCGCAAAACTAATACGGCTGTGTAAACGAGGCTTCAGACAACATTAATGTCAGCCTCTAAATCCAACGAAGAATAACTCTTGCCAATAGGTGCTACTTCGGGCTGAGTAGGCAATTGAAAAGTAAAGTCGTCTTTCGACGAGCAAAGACCAAATGCTATAAGTCACTCATCATCTCCAAAGGATGAAAACTGTCCAGCTCAGAGAGTATTCTACATAATATCCGCCGGGGGATGCCTAGAAAGAGGAAGAACTCTACTCCGTTGGTAACACCAGGTGGCGAAGGACCTGGCTACATTTCTAATCTCCAATTGGCATCAAATGGCGAAAAGAAAGAACGACTGGCGGGCTGTTGTAAACTCAGCTATAACCGCGTAAGCGGTGTCTATGCCAGTAAAAAAGAGGAGCAAAACCAAGAAGTCTAAAAAATACTAAATTTAAATACTTTCAATACCAAGTATCGAATTCAAATCAGCTGCAGCGGTCCTTTGCTTTGAAATTATGCGTAGAAAAATGCAGATTTTAATAGCTTCCTTAGACAAGACTATTCTGAAAGGATTTTTCGGAAATGCGGCAAATTGAAGACTTCATGCAACATTTTGCTGCATGAATTTTTCCGGATATTAAATGCAAAATGCATGGACGACTGCTTGATGGAGCTCAAAGGCAACTTATTATCAACAGCATTTGTCTACAATTTCGACTCCTTCCGATTTCACAACGCTCTCTTGCGAATTTTCTGAGCACACAGCAATTTTCGATGCAACGAAAAAAAAGTAAAATAGAACAAAAAATATATATACGTAAAGGAATAAAATGAAATCAATAAAAAATGACAATATAAGCACAATTTTACTTACACATGAAAAGAAACTTGGCATATTGCAACTTAAATAAGGCACGAGCCATCGATACTACTTGTAAGGAAAAAGAATACTAGCAAAGTTAAAAATAAAAAAAGAAAGAAAAGAACAAAGCAAATGATAGCAAATAAAAGTAGAGCGAGCAGCAGGAACAGGAAAGTTGCAAAGAAAATTTATTTGCCATTCAGAGCACATAAAGCATTCATAAATTGCATTAATTTGTGCAGCGAAAGGACGAAGAAAACCAATTGAAATATGCACAACAACAACAAAAACAAGGGTAATAACGGCGGGCAAATGTGGCAAATATGCATGCATATATGAGCGCGGCAAGAGCGCAGACTGCACGCACAGCCAAAGGCTGCTCAATAACAGTCCTGAAGCGGCGCATAAAAGTATGCTAAGAAAACTGAGAACTCAAGCACTTTTCCTTGTAGTCCTTTGTGTGTGTGCTTTATTGCAAATCTTTGCGAACGCCAATATAAGGAGACGCATGCAATTATACATGTACGTACATATATATATACATACATGCATACACATATACATACTACAACACATATTTGTTACAGGCAAGCGCTTGCTGGCATTTTGTGTGTTATATCGGTAAATATGTATAGAATATTGTGTATATGTACGTAGTTGTGTGCATTGACAAAGCAATAGCTCTAGTATAACCGCCAGCAAATAACGGCAATTCAAGTTGAGTGCATCTTAGCCGACGGAATTCCGCTTGCCACATTTTTTGCCCGTATAGGAAACCTTCAATCGGCAGCGCACGAAATGCTAGTTATTGCTTAGTTGTTGTTGTTGTTGTGTATATGTAAAAGTTTGAAACTACATTGCAGTGGCTGAAAATGTTTGCCACTCAATGCCGCATATGCTTTGATCGCCCCCTTGCGCTCCGCTCCAGCGCCGCAGCCGGCTTTGTAATGGCGCACAATTGCAGTTAAATCGCCATTGATTGCAATCCAATGAACGAATGAACGTTGTAAGAGATGGAGCATGCATTAACTAATACAAATGCAAAACAACACACGCAACCACAGACACACATGCGCATACACATATGTATGCTTAAATAAAAACACATGCCTTTGCTCCTCTGCATAAGCTGAGTTATATTTAACTGCACGTATGTGTATGTATGTATATACATAGGTATGCATATCTGTATATGTGTATGTGTGTGTCGTGACATTACAGGCGGCGCAACATGCTAAACTGTTGATTGAACTCATCAGACTTGCGCGACGCTGTCAGTCGTCGTGCTGTCAATCTCGCTCAACTCAACTAGGCGTATGATGAACGTCGCAACTTTTCAGCACACACACGAACACACTCAGCCATATATGTAGACGGCGATAAACTTGCTAATAGTTGCACAATTATTGCTGGCAGTTGCGCGCCGCATGTGACAATGCTTTGGCAAAAGTTTCGTTCAGCGCTTAATTGATTTTATTATTCTTTATATGTCGCTGCGTTGCGCTCCGCTGCTCGGCGCCGTCTCAGCCTCAGCCTCAGCCGCTTCTATTAAAATCACGACGTTGTTGTTGTTTTTTGTTTTTGCTTTAGATTTTGTCAGATGTGTGTAAGCTATGAATGTCTGCGTGTGTGTGTGTGTCTGAATATGGAAACTCGTTGCGCTCTGCGGGAATTGTCTTTTCATGAATGGCTGTGTGTGTGTGTGTCAAATCACTTACATTTATGGAACTTTAATTGCCCAAACTAGTTTTTCGCATGTCATCATGCAGGCGCTTCATTGTGACGACGTTTTTGGCATAATCAAATTAATATATTCACTGCAGTTATTTTTGTTTGCGCTTTCTTTCACATATTATACTAATTTGATTAATTCTTTTTTTGTTTTTGTTATTTCTTATTCTTTTGCAATTTGTAAAACTTTCTTCTGCGTTTAATGACGCATTGAATGTGATAAAAACATTCTTTAAAAAAGTAAGGAAAGGCTAAGTTCGGGTGTCACCGAACATTTTATACTCTCGCATGATAAAGTGATAATCGAGATTTCATTATCCGTCATTTACATATTTTTCAAATACCGTATTTTTGTAAAGTTTTATTCCGCTATCATCATTGGTTCCTAATGTATATATTATACAGAGAAGGCATCAGATGGAATTCAAAATAGCGTTATATTGAAAGAAGGCGTGGTTGTGAACCGATTTCACCCATATTTCGTACATGTCATCAGGGTGTTAAGAAAATATTATATACCGAATTTCATTGAAATCGGTGAAGTAGTTCCTGAGATATGGCTTTTGGTCCATAAGTGGGCGACGCCACGCCCATTTTCAATTTTTAAAAAAAAGCCTGGGTGCTGCTTCCTTCTGCCATTTCTTCCGTAAAATTTAGTGTTTCTGACGTTTTTTGTTAGTCGGTTAACGCACTTTTAGTGATTTTCAACATAACCTTTGTATGGGAGGTGGGCGTGGTTATTATCCGATTTCTTCCATTTTGAACTGTATATGGAAATGCCTGAAGGAAACGACTCTATAGAGTTTGGTTGACATAGCTATAGTAGTTTTCGAGATATGTACAAAAACTTAGTAGGGGCGGGCCACGCCCACTTTTCCAAAAAAATTACGTCCAAATATGCCCTCCCTAATGCGATCCTTTGTGCCAAATTTCACTTTAATATCTTTATTTATGGCTTAGTTATGACACTTATAGGTTTTCGGTTTTCGCCATTTTGTGGGCGTGGCAGTGGGCCGATTTTGCCCATCTTCGAACTTAACCTTCTTATGGAGCCAAGAAATACATACGTGTACCAAGTTTCATCATGATATCTCAATTTTTACTCAAGTTACAGCTTTGCACGGACGGACAGACGGACAGACAGACAGACAGACATCCGGATTTTTCACTCTGATCCTGATCACTTTGGTATATATAACCCTATATCTGACTCTTTTAGTTTTAGGACTTACAAACAACCGTTATGTGAACAAAACTATAATACTCTCCTTAGCAACTTTGTTGCGAGAGTATAAAAAAATAGGTTGTCAAAAGAAGTCTTGCGGTACTTTCGCTAGTTGGCGCTGAAAGCGCGAAGTTCTAGTTTTATTCGTCGCATCGGGTCATGCTATACCTTTTTGGAAAGCTCATTTCACGCGCTAACACGTGTTTGATTGATTGTCGTTTCTTTTAAGTCGTTCGTGAGTTATAGCGTCGCAAACATGGAGCAAAATAAAGAGAAAATACGGCATATTTTACAGTACTACTACGATAAAGGCAAAAATGCATCTCAAGCCGCCAATAAAATTTGTGCAGTTTATGGACCCGATACAGCTTCCATTTCCACCGCACAACGATGGTTTCAACGTTTTCGTTCAGGTGTAGAGGTGGTCGAAGATGCGCCACGCTCCGGAGGGCCTGTCGTCGAAAATTGCGATAAAATCGCTGAATTGGTCGAAAGAGACAGGCATAGTAGCAGCCGTAGCATCGGTCAAGAGCTGGGCATGAGTCATCAAAAATTCATTTCAATTTCAATAAAAAAAAAATTCAATAAAAATACCGCACCCATTGACAACCCATTATTTGTATTTTGAAATGCACAAACAAATTTTTTTTTTTCGTTTTCTACAATTTTAATACATTTTTTTTTAAATCAAAGTAGTCCCCAACGAAAAACAGTACTTTACTGCTCATGGTGACAGCGGCTGTTCATGTTGTTTGAAATAAAAAAATCTAATAGATTATTATTCAGTAGTTCTGCGGCTATCGTCACTACCAAATATAATCAATTTCATTAAAAAAAAATGTCGAACTTAAAAAAAAAGGTCACGAAAATCTTGTTTTTTTTTGTTAAAAATTGTTAAAAAAATATAAAAATATTTTCGAAAATAAACAATTCTGGTAGGGACGATAAGAACATACAAGGTCTATCGCAAAAGAAACAGAACTTTTTGAATATAACTGTTTCTGGTGGCGCCACCTATTAGTGGGTATATGAAATAAAAAGTTTCATCTCTTGTTGACATTTTGTAAAAATTTTAAGGCAATTGGATAACTACAATCGATGTTATCGATCAAAAAGTGACAGCAGCTTTTGGTCATCGGTCGTAAAATGCATTTTGAACAAAGAGCAAATATTAAATTTTGTTTTAAACTTGGGAAAACGTTTACTGAAACATTTCAAATGATGAAAAAAGTTTATGGTGATCAGTGCCTATCTCGTAGTAATGTGCATGAGTGGTTTAAGCGATTCCAAGAAGGTCGTGAGGACCTCTGTGACGATCAGAAGTCGGTCGTCTTCAGAAGTCAAAAATAAAGACAATGCTGATTTGTTTTTACGATTCCGAGAGTATTGTATACCGAGAGTTCGTCCCACCTGGCCAAGCGATTAATGCTGTGTTTTACCTTGGTGTTATGAAGCGTCTTTTGTCTCGCATTCGACCACAACACATTTGAAGTGCTATCTGACCGGGCTAAACGCTATATAAAAGAACAAGGAAACTACTTTGAATAAAAAAATATAATTTTTAAAAAATATTAATTCTTTGTTGTTTTTTTTAACAGTCCTTTTTTTTAGGACCATGCCAGTTTCAGAAAACGTAGAAACGTAGCAGCTGTAAGCTTGTCATGGCGCCTGGTAGACAGTCGCTTACGACACGTCGGCAACTGTGAGCTGTAATTTATCAAATGCTATGTATTTCGGTCTAAATTTTTCAGAGCATGTTTTCAATAGGTTTTGCTGTCAAAATATAAAAAAAATCGATTTTTCGAAGTGATTACAGGAGAATACCACCTTAAGATCCTTACTCTTCAACTTGTGTTTACACCAATTTTCTAAGCACTTTTGGCGCTCTGATTTAGGTATATCCAAAAGATGAGTTCTAAAAGGAACAACCGTCCTTTCCGGTGTTGTAAAATGTTGAACTCTTCGTTTCCTCTTCCTTTACAGAAATAAAAAGCTGTCATTCGTTGTTATGTCAGGACTTATGACCTATCAAATCGATGTTTTAAGTGCTCAAATATGCAGAAACAATTGCGATGTGAGAAACCTCGTATTGTCGTGTTGAAGAGTTGTCCGTCTTCAGCGGTTGGTTTTCCTGATTTTTCTTAAAGACTCTTGGCAAACAAATTCTTTTGTTCGACTTGATAGCCAATAATTCAACTAAGTTCACTGTTGCTCGCGTGAAAATGTTACCGATTTAATTTCATTTGTTCTTCGAGATGAATATTCTAAGTTACTATAAACAACATAAGTAGCAGTCGCTTGTCAAAACATCGAAAATGTCAAACTTAACGACAAACTTGTGAATTGCCAGATGAACATTAGACTTGCCGAATTCCGAAATATAAGGTTACACGACGAAGTTCTCCATAAAATGTCAAAAAAATTTATCAAAATTTGGGGTAAAATTCAACTTATTTTGAAAACGCCACCATATGGCAGTCGGTTTTTTTTTAATTTCCCAAAATCTCCAAATTTAGTGCGTACATTAAAAGACAAACAAATATCTTAGCTGCATAGCTGTCGAAAGAACTGTCAAACTGTCGACAATTTTCTCTAGTAAGATTTGGGAAGCTACTACACAAATTCTTATATCGCAAAAATCTTTAAAGTTTTGGATATTTGTACAGGAATCTGCCGTCTGTGCATTGTACTTATATGTTTACCCTTAAATTTAGCGATAACCTACATTTTAGACTTGGTGAGTTCATATACAAGGTGCCTTCCAAAGTAAACAGGACTTAAAAAAAAAGAACAAATAGTTTTTCCATCAAAATCAATTTATTTTATACAAAACAGTCTTCTTCTCCTTCAAAATAGTTTTTTGCACGGTGCGCAAGCATGTCGAATGAGTGTTTTAGCTCGTTGGCCGGTATGGCCGCCAGTATGCCGGCGCAAGCCTTTTGAGTGGCCTCTACGTCTGCATAACGCTTTCCTTTCATGGGCAAATGCATTTATCCGAAAAGGAAGAGGTCGCATGGTGCCATATCAGGTGAACACGGGGCGTGGTTAATGGTTAAAATGTGATGTTTGGTCAAATAATCGGTCACAATGGTGTCCTTTGAATGTTGAGTTCTGAGCAATTTTTGGTCGTCAGTCAATTCGTGCGGAACAAACCGTGTACACACCTTTCGACCCAGATGTTCGGTCAAAATGCGATAAATCGATGTTCTGGAGATGTTTAATTTCATTTCCATGAAATTCAATGATGATTTCGGCTGATTGTTGATGAATTCACGCACAGTTTCGAGGGAATTTCCGGTGATCACGGATTTTGATTGGTCCACTTGCTGATCGTCATTTATGTCCTTACAACCACCTTGAAAACATTGAAATCACTCGTGCACTCTGCTACCGGATAGACAATCATCGACATAAACTTGTTTCATCAATTGAAACGTTCCGGTAAAAGTTTTACCAATTTTAAAACAATTTTTAATGTTGGCTCTTTGTTCGAAGCTCATTTTCGCACCGATAACACAAACATACTGACACTTAAAACGCAATAACTTCACTTCCAATCCATGAAATGTCATTAAACGGACTGGGCAATCGACAAAGATAGCAGATTTTAACGCATCAGTGGACATATAGATGGCGCCACCAGGGAACGCTAGAATCAAAAAGTCCTGTTTACTTTGGAACGCACCTAGTAGAAGCACAACTGCCATTTGTGGCGTTTCATCTCGTAACTGGCGAATAACATGCCAAGGTCTAAATCGTAGCGAGTTTGTACGCATAGACCTTAGACCTTACATATCCCAACAGGAAAAATTCGAACGGTGTGATATCACGCGTTGTTGATGGCCTATCGACCGACCCAAAACGTATAATTATCTGCTCACTGAAGTGTTCCCTCAATAAATCCATTGATCGATACGATGTGTGGGAAGTGGTGCCGTCTTGTTGAAACCAAATGTCGCCGAGATCACGAGCTTCAATTTTAGGCATCAATAAGTCGGTTATCATGGCGCAATTACGGTCACCATTGACGATTACGTTCTCACCGGATTATGTTTTGAAGAAATATGGACTGATGACTCCACCGACCCACAAACCACATCAAACCGTTGTTTTTTTCTGGATAAAATGGCAGCTCTTGAATCTCTTTGGTTGCTCTCATTCCAAGTGTGGCAATTTTACTTGCTTATATACCCATTGAGCCAGAAATGGATTTCTTTATTCGAACAAAATTTGGTTCCAAAACGTCAAATCTTCTTGGAACATTTCATAAGCCGATAGAGTGAAGCGATGCCGCTTGGGAAGGTCGAGCGGCTTCAGTTTTTGCACAATCTGTATTTCGTACTCTCAGCTACGGCTGCTCTATTGTCTTCATTGCGTGCTGGACATGGTCTATTCGGTCGAATATTATCTAATAATGAATGTAGGGTTTCAAGATGATGATAGGTAGGTAGTAGGTAGATTATGTTGACCATAAGTTGAATAAGGCGCGCGAAACACATACTTTACAGAATGTGAATTTCATTTACAAAGTTGAGCGATTTATAAACGCTGCTCAGGCATAAGTCTTTCCATGATGAAAGCCAAACATCTGAAGAAACATTATATGATAGCTTGGACAAGACTCTGCGAGTTATAAATTAAAACACGTTGTTTACTGTCTTCGGTAGGGAGCATCAGTCTCGACTCTAAGCATTTCATCAGATTCAGCAACTCGAGTCTGCCTTGAATGCAAGGTAAAATTTCCGGTACATCTCAACAGATCTCAAAATATGCTGACTTACGCTACTGGCCGACCACGAGACGCTACAG